>NC_086317.1:35666293-35908793 GCF_036172605.1 Pelobates fuscus
CCAGTTCTGCTAGTATTGTTGACCTCGTGCCCCCGAGGTGGTTGATATGCCGGACCGCTGATATATTGTCCATGCGTAATAGAATGGAGCAGTTGGTCGATATACTTAAAAGACTCCGTAGAGCAAACTATCCTGCTAGCAGTTCTAGGTAGTTGATATGTAGTTTCTTTTCCTCTAGGGACCATTTTCCTCCGGTGGAGATAGCTCCACAGCGCGCCCCCCAGCCGAGTATGCTTGCATCGTATTCCACTATGATGTCTGGGGTGGTTCCCGAAGATTGCTCGGCCGTTCCATGCTTCCATGTGTTGTAGCCACCACTTGAGTTCCTCTTTGGCGGTGCAGTCGAGAGGAACAGACTCTAAGTATGAATGCCCTGAGCGAAGGTATTTGGCTTTCAGTCGTTGGAGTGCCCTGTAGTGCAGAGGCCCAGGGAATATGGCTTGGATTGACGCTGAGAGGAGGCCGACAATCCTGGCCAGTTGTCTCAAGGTAAGAATGGGACATGCTAAAGTCCACCTGATTTCCTTTTTGATGGATTTGACTTTGGCTTTCGGGAGTAGGAGTGCTCCGTTCACAGCATCTATAGTGAATCCCAGGTATTCTATTGACTGAGAGGGTTTGGTGACCGACTACTCCCAGTTGATTAGAAACCCCAGGTTTTCTAGTAGAGTCCGCGTCCATGAGAAATGTTCGTGGAGCAGATGAGGGTCTTGCGCCATTATGAGGATATCGTCCAGGTATATTATGAGTCGAACTCCTCTGCTGCGTAGGAGGGCGACCACTGGTTTCATGAGCTTCGTGAAGCACCATGGTGCCGACGGTAGGCCGAACGGTAGGCATTTGAATCGCCATAAGGTCTCTTCCCATTGGAATTGTAGGACGTTTTGGCACTCTTCGGCCATCGGAACCGTGAGGTACGCATCCTTCAAGTCGAGCTTGACCATCCAGTCCCCTGTAAGCAGGAGATCTTAGAGAGTGGATGCCTTCCATCTTGAAGTGGTGGTATGTGACAAACCTGTTTAGGGGTTGTAGGTTGATGTCTGGACGGACGCCTCCGCCCTTTTTGGGAACCAGGAAGAGGTTGCTTAAGAGAGGGAGGACTTCTGCAATAGCGCCCTTGGAGGCTAAGGCTTGTACTTCTTAAGATATTAGGTATTGGTCGTGAGTGGGAAACACCATGCGGTTGGGGGGTTGTATTTGAACAGGGTAGTGTACAAAATCTATAGAGCATCCCTGAACAGTGTGAAGGATCCATGCATCTGCAGTGGGCTTGCGCCATGCAGTGACAAAATGACAGTCTGCCCCCTACCATAGTTAGCGTTGCCAGATGTCGAGGTATAGAACTTACCATAAGGTTGTCGGCCATAGGAAGAACCTCTGGGTCCCCGAGACTGACTGTGGTAGTTCTGGGTTCAGGTGTTGTAAGCCTGGACTGTATGGGGCCTCGGTAGCCCCGGTAAGAACCCCGGGGTGCTCGGCCGGGCTCACGGCCCTGATATCTGCCGGCCCCGCCAAAAACTCTCTGGTGGAACACTCGTTTCATGTTGGCCTGAGCTTTATCAAGTGCCGTAAAGGTGCCTACATATGTGCCTAGCTCTTTAACAAAAGTATCTCCAAATAGGAGGGCTTTTGCCTGGGGTCCAGGCTCTGAAATAGCTAGGTTCACTAGCTTAGGTTCTACTTTTATCAAGATTGCCTTGCGCCTTTCTGTGGCTACCGCCGTATTGGCGTTGCCCAGCAGGCATACGGCTCGCTGGATCCACCCCCTGAGTGCCTCTAAATCCACCGGGGTACCACCTGTTATTGCTCCTTCTACCATGTCGAACATTTTTGCAATTGGCCCTAGGATATCCAGAACCTTGTCCTGGCAATTCCGCCAGGCAAAATCCAGGCCCTTCTTGGCTTTCCAGCCTGATTTCCCCAAGAATTGGGCAATTTTGGGGTCTACGTCCGGGGTGGCGCATGCCATATCTGGAATAGTGGGGTGTGGGCTTTCCGCCCGCAGTTTGCTCCGTGCCACCTTGTCGAGTGGTTTTCTAATACGAGCAGCGATATATTTTGCAACGTGCTCTAGGGGATACCACTCTGAGGATCTCGGGTGTTGCCAGGTGTCGGGGTCAAAAGGTGGTTCGCCTTGCGGATCAACCAGGGCGGAGTCGTCTACTCCATCTTTGGAGTCTGCTCCCGCTCCTGTCATGGAGCTGTGCTCAGGGAGATTAAAAACTGGGGTCATAAGAGTCCTCCTCATCGGACTCGCTCTGTGCCTCCTCTTGCTCCGACTCCGATTCGGAGGATTCAATGAGGGCTCTAGCCCTTTTCCAATTCCTCACCGATTTTGCCTGGTGGGGGCTCCTTGTTGTGGTTCAACCACATGATCTGTGACAGGACGTACCCTGTCCGTCTGTATTTATCTGGAGGCATTTTCGTCCAGGTGGTGAGACTTTTTGACGGCCTTACGCCCACTAGGGGCTACCGGATTATCCTCTGGGGGGTTAGAAGTTGAGGGTTTCAGTGCCTTGGTAATTGACAGTGAGATATTGTCTGACATGGCCCCCATAGAGGTAAATATGGCCTGTGTCACGGACTTCGTCATAGCCGCGTCCAGGAGGGAATGCAACTCTTCAGAGTTCATTTGCTCCTGTGGCCCTTCAATCATTGCGTGGCCAGGAGGAAAGGATTACATGACTGACAGATAAATATTTTTAGCCTTAACTGGGCACTACTATCTGTGGAGTAGGAGTGTGACAGTTTAGCAGCTAGCTAAAGAAGCCAACAGCTGAAGAGGCACCAGCTATTTAAGCAATACAGCTTTAAGAGGCACCAGCTATTTAAGCAATACAGCTTTAAGAGGCACCAGCTATTTAAGCAATACAGCTTTAAGAGGCACCAGCTATTTAAGAAATACAGCTTTAAGAGGCACCAGCTATTTAAGCAATACAGCTTTAAGAGGCACCAGCTATTTAAGCAATACAGCTTTAAGAGGCACCAGCTATTTAAGCAATACAGCTTTAAGAGGCACCAGCTATTTAAGCAATACAGCTTTAAGAGGCACCAGCTATTTAAGCAATACAGCTGAAGAGGCACCAGCTATTTAAGCAATACAGCTTTAAGAGGCACCAGCTATTTAAGCAATACAGCTTTAAGAGGCACCAGCTATTTAAGCAATACAGCTTTAAGAGGCACCAGCTATTTAAGCAATACAGCTTTAAGAGGCACAAGTAAAACAATATGCAAAGCTAAGTAACAAGAAAAAACTAGGCACAGTTAGAGCAGGCTAGTAACACAGACACGTTACCACCGCCAGGTGAGCGTATTGGCTGCGTTAGGAAAAAGCGCGGCAAAACCGCCAATCAAAACATGGCCGCCGCAGGAAACGTTACACGGTGCGAGGAGGGAGCCCCAGACTGAGGTCCCTTCAAAGCAGGATGGTAGAAAAGCCTGGTCAGAAGATAATCAAACTGACCAGGTGACTGAGCGAGGGGAGGGAAAAGGGAGCAACAAACACAGCAATAAAACAGTGATAAAAAACAAATAATTTACCACAGAAAAAAGGACAAATAAGGCATGGGTAATGCAACAAGGTTAAATTAAGGCAAATGTACCAAACTAAACAGAGATAAATAGATAATTTTCCAAATATGTAGAGAGATGTAAAATTGTACTTAGCTGAGGAGGCAGCAGCAAAAGAAAGAGTGGCTTAAGGTCACATGGGACATTATTAGGATAGGGACACTCTCATTGGTTAATGTGTTATATATGGTTAACCCTTTGGGGTAAATTATGTTATTATTTAAATTTTGTTGAATATTTACAGTATTTCTCTCTTTTGCTGCTGAGGAATAAAAGAAAGAGAATAGCATAATAGGAGCCTCCGTGTCCTTTAATAAAATCAATATACAGATTTACAGGTTATAGTACAAACTGCACTTTATGTCTGCGTGAGGCTTTCCTTGGTTTACATGTTGTTCAGAAATATACTTGGCAACTTCAAAATGATAAATATGTCTGTACAATATATCTTGAAAATGAGCTGAATAATGTACAGTAATTTTTTGGACTATGGGAATTTTTATTTATTTATTTTTTACCCCAAAATGTGGGGTAAAAATCTGCCTGCATCATATATTGTGAATGTCCCCCATCGCAATGTCTGGATGACCAGAATAACTTGCGGTAAGGAGGAGCACAGAGCATCACCCTACACCAAAAGGCGGTAAGGCATTCAACTGGTTGGTTTTTATTTATTTATTTCTAATGGAAATATGTGGGTGCGTTTTTATTTTCCAAAAAGTATTAAATGTAGTGCTGAAGATTAACATGGTCCAGGACATATTAATCTCTGCTTCCATTCTTCCATGTACAGCTCGTGTCCTAGATTTGTCTAAAAGCAAAGTGGATCTTGCAGAGGCCTGCCTTGAAGAGACTGGTGGCTTGGGTGTAGACATAGTCATCGATGCTGGAGGTCAGTGTGGTGTCATATCTGCAGTCTGATTTTTATTCTATTTTTATAAATGATGCCATTGTTTTTTTTTGTTTTTTATTTATGCGACTTCTATGCATAGTAAAACATATTGATTTTATGTGAGGTTGAATGGCTGTTACGTTTCTTTGTTTCACAGTGATTCTCTATAAAAATGAGAATTCTATCACCAAACCCCAGCCTCTTCCACACAAACACGATATCATCACCCTTCTCTCGGTGGGAAGTCACTGGGTCACCAGAGAAGAAAATCTACAGGTAAGTCTCTATACTGGCCCAAAAATGAAATACATTGTATGTATCAATATATAATGGACGTGTGTGTGTATATATATATATATATATATATATATATATAATTTACTAATATACACTTCTTTAATAGTGTAGATACCAAGAATATTAAATGATTTACTGCTTCCTCTTTAACATTTATATTAGTGCACTACTGAGGTTATGTATTTAAAATGGATTTGTCATGTAGTGATTGGAATTGCAAGTCAGATTTTAGACTATTCTTCAGTGCTCTGATACAGTCAAACCAACGCATGTGGCAATTGGTTTTGAAGGTGAATATATGTGCTGGTGCTGTGATGGAACCCATACATTCAGTAATATTGAGATGTGACATTTTAGCTCTGTGGAATCACACCTTGAAATGAGACATTTGATAATTAAGTGAGGAGGTACTGGTAAATTTGGATTGAAGGGAAAATGGTGCACGGTATTGATCTAAGAACAGTGGAATTCATTTTTCTACTGAGATTTCAAGTCAACATTGGAACACCAGTCAGAGTTGTTATAAAAGTATAATTCTTCAGTTGAATTTACAAGTCTAACTGATGGCCATGAAGGAGTTAAGTTTCAAAGCAATTGGTCTTGTATTGCTGGACTTCTCCTAAATAAACCATTATTGACACCTACAGGTAGTGGGTGCCTATTATGGATTTTGCCAACCCATGGGTGATTGGACATAAAGTCAGGATATGATCTGGCTGGAATTACCTTGGGAGCGACTATGTCCAGTATATATCCAAACCTAAACACAGTCGCTCCCAAGCGTCTAAATGAGACATTATCATACCATTCCATTCTTTGAGTTATTACTGAGTGTATTTTGTTTTTAATGTATTATTATTAATTATTTATAAAGCGCCAACAAATTCTGCAGCACTGTACAATGGGTGGACTAACAGACACGTATTTGTAACTAGATGAGTTGGACACACAGCAACAGAGGGATTGAGGGTCCTGTTCAATGAGCTTACATGCTAGAGGGAGTGGGGTATAGTGACACTAAAGATATGTATGTATTTGATATGGGTAGGGTAGAAAAGTAGGTTGCTAGGATAGTATTCAGTGAGGGCTTAGTGTTTTGGTGACCGTTTCAGGAGAGGAATCTGGGTGCGGGGAGGGAAAGCTGTTCACAGTTTAATTGAAATGCTTTCCTGAAGAAGTAAGGCTGGCTAAAAGTCTAACAGAAAGGGGAACTGTTCAGCCCTCGAGAAGTCTTTAAGGCGAGCATCAGAGGTAGGAGTACGAGCAGAGGTTAGACGTAGGTCTTCAGCAGAGAGTAGGGGCTTACACGGGACATATTTGTTTATTAGTGAGGTTAGGTAGGTCGGAGCAGCATTGTGTAGAGATTTGTAAGCAAGTACCAGGATCTTAAATTGAGACCTATATCTTACAGGAAGCCAATGTGTAGGGACTGACAGAGGGCGGAGATATGTATTGCTTGCACACACTTAATTAGTGCATATAAGAATAACTCTTAAGTAGTCACTGTATTGATGCTATGGGAAAAATTAGGAATATTTTGGTCAGTGGCATATTCCACACTGTAGTGTAGGAGTTTACAAAGTACAATGAAATCCATTCACAGCTCAGTAGAGGGAGTTAAAGCATTCAGCTGCTGTGTGCAGAGACAAAATAGCCATGGTGTATTCTAGACTTCTTAAAAATCTTTTGGCCGGGTTCATTATTGATAAAGAGTATCATTAAACCAGGAGACGATATCTTAGACTTCAGTCTTTAGCCAAGAAGATCTTCTCATATAACGATATAAGCATGAACCCCTTGAGAGTGGAATGCTAGAAGTTACAGGTTTAAAACTTTGAGGTTGACTGTGTTCTGGAGTTTGAGGTTGAATTGACACAAATTGCTACCCCTCCTCCCTCACAGTTGGGTCAAGACAATGGTGCACTGAATAATTGATGGGAACAGCTGTTTATAAGACTAGCTCTGCATCTTAACCAGTCAGGCTTCTCGAATTTCAACAAGGTGACAATAATAACATTCTTGTACCAGAGGAGTTAGGTAAAAAACAAGACTGTCCTTTTTGCACTGGCTGATGTCTTCACATGGGAAACCCAGAATGAAACCATAGGGACAATTAAAGAGTATGGTTTACACTTCCTGGACAACATGGTTAACAGGGTTCCTGTGCTGTGTAACTTTTTAGGGATTACTGAGATGAGCAAATAGTTATACTTGCGTTATGACACAAGAAAGAAGGACATAATGACTGGAAACTAATTACTTTTCTGACTGAGCCTTAGCAATATCCCAGGAAAAAAGGACCTCAAGGTTAAAACCCTATGGTTCATGTTATTGTTTTTTGTTCCATTAGTATTTTTATTTTTTTTAAAGCCAACTTTGAGGGAATGAGGCTTATTTTATTTTTTTTAATTATGCAGAAACAGACATAACCACAAACAAAATAAAATGAGACTCGACAACATACAATTCTTAAAAGTGGTCTGTGTGATAACATCTCATACCAGTTTATATACCAGATTAAAATCTGATTACCAAAACACACCGGTTTCTAAATGCCACGCAGCTACCCTTTTCACAAAAGAACATACCACCCTGAAGTAAGATGTAACCTCGCTACATCTGTTCAATGTTTCACAGCTGGACCCACCAGACAGTCATTCTCTCTTCCTTAAAGGAGCAACGGTTTCTTTCCTCAACGATGAAATCTGGAATCTGTCTAACGCACAGCAAGGAAAGTATCTACATATCCTTTCTGTTTAACTGCATACAATCCAGACCTGCAAGGAGGCTGTAGCAGATTTACCTTTGGTTATTTAAGATGTATTTGATATACCTATTTACACATGTTAAAATCCTAAATTACTATTTTCTTTACAGTGACATAACTATTTTGATTAAGATAACAGAAAACATGCAGTAAATGTTATTCTGTCATCCACAAATGTTTTTGGTTACAGATTCACTTTCGGGTAGATATACATTAAAAGGTAAACTTTGCTGACGGTCAGTTTACTGACCTTCAATGATTAGTTTGAAAATGGATAAACGGCGTAGCGGTAAAGCCAATCAGGTAAAAAAGAGACTATATAAAAATGATGACCCGTACACTTGCTACCACATGAGTGTCGAATTTTTCCAAATTGACTTTTTTTTTTGCGTAATATTTGTAATTCCCTGGACAATTACTGGTTTAGTAAATAAACTCAACAGGCCAGCCTGTAACACCATTGAACCTTTTATGAATCACATACAAAATGCCCCTGCTTTCCTTTTACCACAATAATTTCTCCTCATTCAAATTCTTTCATTCCAACAGGATGTACAATAAATCAATTCTTCTATGAAATGAGCAATGATATCACAAGCTTCGTGAGAGGCACATCTGACAGCAAAGTTTTTGTCTAGACTGAACCAAAAACGTTATCTAGGAAACAAAAATTGAAAAATATATAAAGGGGATGTCGTCTCCAATTTCAAGACCCATATTAATTTTTAGATTTAATTAACAGCAGTTTAGATCTGTCCCAGCGTGTTCAACAGTTGGATTTATTAATTGATCTCCTCTTCTTTAACATACATTATGCAGAGTTAGCTCAATCCTACTTGCAGGGAAACCTGCCGACGTTTCCTTTTGTAATTGCATGCAAATGTTTTTATGCGAATTAAATAGACATGAAAATAAAGAATGGCCAACCAGAAATAAAATCTTGCCTTAACTGCCTTCTCACATATCCTAAAAGATGTGATGGAAAAACTATCAAACGGAATCCTCAGGTAACTGTGTTTTTACAATGACATTCTTTTTGTAGATGCAGAATATGCACTGCATAGCCTAGAGAAGCATAACATCCATTACTGAAGGACACCAATTGTCATATTCCCCTTCACAGCCCAGGCTTAATAGCAAAGAGAAGCATAACATCCATTACTGAAGAACACCAATTGTCATATTCCCCTTCACAGCCCAGGCTTAATAGCAAAGAGAAGCATAACATCCATTACTGAAGGACACCAATTGTCATATTCCCCCTCACAGCCCAGGCTTAATAGCAAAGAGAAGCATAACATCCATTACTGAAGGACACCAATTGTCATATTCCCCTTCACAGCCCAGGCTTAAAGGGACACTCCAGGCACCCAGACCACTTCTGCTCATTGGAGTGGTCTGGGTGCCAACTCCCACTACTCTTAACCCTGCAACTGTAATTATTGCATTTTTTTATAAACTGCAATAATTACCTTGCAGGGTTAACTCCACCTCTAGTGGCTGTCTACTAGACAGCCACTAGAGGGAACTTCCTGGTTTCTAGCACAGGAAACCTGTGCTAGAGCGTCGCTGGACGTCCTCACGCTGTGTGAGGACCTCCAGCATCGCTCAAAACCCCATAGGAAAGCATTGAAATGATTTTTCAATGCTTTCCTATGGGGAGACGTAATGCGCATGCGCGGCATTAGGTCCCCTCGGCCGGTGGGCGAGATCAGTCTCGCCCACCGGCCGACGCAATGGATAGGAGGAGCGTTGCGGAGGTGGAGACAGCGGCGAGGGACATCGCCGCTGCCTCAGGTAAGTCACTGAAGGGGTTTTTACCCCTTCAGTAACCGGGTATTGGTGGGTGGGAGGGAGAGGGACCCTCCAGTGCCTGGCACTGGAGATTCCCTTTAATAGCAAAGAGAGATTTTTTTTTTTTTTTTTTTTTGGCAGGCGGGGTTGTTTGTGTTTTTGCAAATATTGGTTTACAGTTGAAATGGAACTGTTTGATCACCTTCCAAAGTAGCCAACACTTAGTATATTTATATGATTTATATTTCCCAAATATCAATGGGTTCACTTGTATCTTTAAATGTTAAGTTTGTGTTTTTTTTTTTTTTTTCCTTTGCTTTAATGTACCCTTAAAGCGGCACTGTCATGCCGAACTTACCTTTCCTCAATCTCTTCCTCTTCTCCCCCTCTCTCAGGATCTGTTATTCTTTTCTTCCTGTCTTCTTTAGTTTTCTTTAAAATCATAAGACAAAGTAGGGACTCTGTCTTATGGAGGATTCCTCCGCTTGACCAGCTCTGACCAGCGGAGGAGCAAAGTGTGCTTCATTTCCGCTGGTCAGAGCAATTTTCCCATGATCCCTAGCTTTCCTCCCTGTTCCCACAATGCTTCCTGTCAGTATTGCCGAAAGTCCTGTCACTTAGACAGAACGCCGGCAAAACTGCCGAATTGCATCCTAACAGAATGAGAAGAGTTTCTCCATTGGTGTTAGGATGCAATTCGGTACTTTGTTCGTATCGGAATTTCATTCTAATGAATGAAACTCCGATCCTATTCATTGCTGTGGCTGCATCTTGCAGCCGCTTAGTAGATAACTCCCTAATTCCCACGGTATCAGGGAGCTATCTACTAAAATGCTGAAAGACCTAAACTGGTCTTTCAGCCAACTTTACTAATACTAAGTAAAAATGAATAGTAAATAATATGCCCCTACTCGCTATACCGCGAGTAGGGGCATGTCTAGTAAGCAGTGAGCAGCCTGTGGCTGCTCACTGTAAAAAAAAAAAAAAACCTGAGCGGTGGGTGGGGGCCATAAAGATAATGAGGGGGGGGGACCTACTGTCCTCCCCCCCCCCCCGGCCCCCACCCCTGGGCGGCGGGTGGGGGCCATAATGGTAATAAGAGGGGGGACCTACTGTCCTCCCCCCCCCGGCCCCCATCCCTGGGCGGCGGGTGGGGGCCATAATAGTAGTAGGGGGGGGGGGACCTACTGTCCTCCCCCCCGGCCCCCACCCCTGGCCGGCGGGTGGGGGCCATAATGGTAAAAAGAGCGGGGGGGGGACCTACTGTCCTACCCCCCCCGGCCCCCACCCCTGGGCGGCGGGTGGGGGCCATAATAGTAGTAGGGGGGGGACCTACTGTCCTCCCCCCCGGCCCCCACCCCTGGCCGGCGGGTGGGGGCCATAATAGTAGTAGGGGGGGGGACCTACTGTCCTCCCCCCCGGCCCCCACCCCTGGCCGGCGGGTGGGGACCATAATGGTAATAAGAGGGGGGGGGACCTACTGTCCTCCCCCCCCCCCCGGCCCCCACCCCTGGGCGGCGGGTGGGGGCCATAATAGTAGTAGGGGGGGGGACCTACTGTCCTCCCCCCCGGCCCCCACCCCTGGCCGGCGGGTGGGGACCATAATGGTAATAAGAGGGGGGGGGACCTACTGTCCTCCCCCCCCCCCGGCCCCCACCCCTGGGCGGCGGGTGGGGGCCATCATAGTAATAAGGAGGGGGGGGGATACTGCCCCCCCCCGGCCCCCACCCCTGGGCGGCGGGTGGGGGCACTAAGTAAATCCCCCCCCCCCCCCATCAAGGTGACTAGGGGTGCCCAAGCCCCTAGTCACCCACCCCCCACCCAAATAAAAAATGCCCCTACCTACCCCCCTCACCCTAAAAAATAGTGAGGGGGGAATAAAATTGCTAACCTGTAAAGTAAAAAGGGGTGGGGGCCGGGGGGTGGAGGACAGTAGGTCCCCCCCCTCCCCTTATTACTATTATGGCCCCCACCCGCCGCCCAGGGGTGGGGGCCTGAGGGGAGGACAGTAGGTCCCCCCTCATTCCCATTATGGCCCCCACCCGCCGTCCAGGGGTGGGGGCCGGGGGGGAGGACAGTAGGTCCCCCCCCCTTTACCATTAGGGCCCCCACCCGCCGCCCAGGGGTGGGGGCCGGGGGCTGGAGGACAGTAGGTCCCCCCCCCTTATTACTATTATGGCCCCCACCCGCCGCCCAGGGGTGGGGGCCGGGGGGGAGGACAGTAGGCCCCCCCCCTTATTACTATTATGGCCCCCACCCGCCGCCCAGGGGTGGGGGCCGGGGGGGGGAGGACAGTAGGTCCCCCCCCCCACCTATTAATATTATGGCCCCCACCCGCCGCCCAGGGGTGGGGGCCGGGGGGTGGAGGACAGTAGGTCCCCCCCCCTCCCCTTATTACTATTATGGCCCCCACCCGCCGCCCAGGGGTGGGGGCCTGAGGGGAGGACAGTAGGTCCCCCCTCATTCCCATTATGGCCCCCACCCGCCGTCCAGGGGTGGGGGCCGGGGGGGAGGACAGTAGGTCCCCCCCCCCCTTTACCATTAGGGCCCCCACCCGCCGCCCAGGGGTGGGGGCCGGGGGCTGGAGGACAGTAGGTCCCCCCCCCTTATTACTATTATGGCCCCCACCCGCCGCCCAGGGGTGGGGGCCGGGGGGGAGGACAGTAGGCCCCCCCCCTTATTACTATTATGGCCCCCACCCGCCGCCCAGGGGTGGGGGCCGGGGGGGGGAGGACAGTAGGTCCCCCCCCCCACCTATTAATATTATGGCCCCCACCCGCCGCCCAGGGGTGGGGGCCGGGGGTGGAGGACAGTAGGTCCCCCCCCCCTCCCCTTATTACTATTATGGCCCCCACCCGCCGCCCAGGGGTGGGGGCCTGAAGGGAGGACAGTAGGTCCCCCCTCATTCCCATTATGGCCCCCACCCGCCGTCCAGGGGTGGGGGCCGGCGGGGGAGGACAGTAGGTCCCCCGTCCCCCCCTTATTACCCTTTTTTTTTTTTTTTTTTTTTTTACAGTGAGCAGCCACAGGCTGCTCACTGTTTAGTGGACATGCCCCTACTCGCGGTATAGCGAGTAGGGGCATTGGGGAGATTTTAATCTCCCTTGTGCTATTATGGGGGTCATATTGACCCCCATAGAGTGAGGAGGGGACCTGGGGGGCTTATGAAGTGGTTGGGAGCACTGCTCCCTGCCGCTTCTGTCTTTACATATTGCAAGGAGGGAGCTGCACGCCGGTAGCTCCCTCCTTGTAATAAACCGAACAAACAAACGAACACTGATACACAGTGTTAGTTTGTTCGTCTGATTTTTTTCTATTCATTCATTCGTCGGTCTGATGAATGAATGAATAGGTGAAATTCCCGTTCGCATGTCCAGATGTTTCACTGGGCATGTGCGGGAATCTCAGGGCTATCTAGTGTGGGTAGATGACGTGTCCCACAGGGACTTCACCTACCCACACAAAGATGGCGGCGCCCTGAATATAGATCGGGGCAGAAAATAAAGAATAAAAAATAGGTAATGTGGGGGGCATAGGGGCAGACTAGGGGGTCGATTGGATGTAGTTGAGGCGGGAGGGGGGTTAAAAAAAAACGGAATTCGGCATGACAGTGCCGCTTTAATAACATGGAAGATACAGTTTAAAGGAACACAATAGGATCAGGACTACAAACATGTATTCCTGACACTATAATATTAATAACACCATCTAGCCCCCTCTGCACACACCCCCACACCCCCCCGCCTCTCAAAATATTGTAAAAATCTTTTTACTATATTCAAGTCTGCAGCTGCTGCCTCTGCCCGTGATCTCCTGGCTTTACTGACATAATCAGAAGTTGTGTTCTGAGCCAATCACAATGTGTTCTCTATGCGAAGTGATTGGACAATGCAAGTTCCCTGATGATTTCAAACAGAAGAGAGATCAGCACAAAAAATGCAAACCATGTTAAAAGGCTGCACTAACCCTTTACCAAAGGATTAAATTATCATA
This sequence comes from Pelobates fuscus, assembly GCF_036172605.1. NCBI lineage: Eukaryota > Metazoa > Chordata > Amphibia > Anura > Pelobatidae > Pelobates > Pelobates fuscus. The sequence continues at coordinate 35,679,607 of NC_086317.1, forward strand.
ACGCAAAATCCAAACTCACATTTCCTGTCCAGAAAATTCACTTAGGACTTTTTTTTTTCCATTAAGCACAATATTTTTTTTTTTTTTTTTTTTTAATTCTTTATTTTTGGTGCAAATAGAATTAACAAACATTCCTGTGGTGCCACGACAGCAGGCACAGGTGGAATAATGCATACAAAGTCATGACGGTATACAGTTGCACATTTTTTGTTATGAAATAGTTGGTATACATACCAGTGGGCGTTGCGAGTAGAATAGTTACATCGGCAATTTTAGTAAAGAGTGATTAAAATATAGATTATATTCTTTGCCGTGAAAATAATAACATGCTTGGGAACCTAGGCTAAAAATACTTCGAACAAATATATCTCAAAACTTTCCTAGGAACAATCTGATTGAACAATATAACTGAGGTTCAGAAGGTCAACAACATTCAGCTGCTAATGATCTGTCTAGCACTGTAGTGTACAAACAGTTAAGGTCATACTGTGTGATATATTTCTCAACAATACATTCTAGGTTGCAGAGAATAAAATTGCTCACGTTAGAGCTAAAACAATAATTGCCTCGCTTGAAAAGTATGTTGCATAGCTACGCTGCGCATACATGTCTACCTCATTCGATCAGGCATATTAGCCGTGACTAGGCATAGGCTGAAACAGATTAATCAGTGGAACGCCCTGCATTTTACAGAGGCTGTCTATGACCCGTAGGGGGGGGAACTTGCCTCAATTGAGACATATATCACTGAATAAACACAAATAAGCGCAATTGATCAATTGATATAGCCTAGCTAGAGATGGTTATTCACTGGACCTTGTTATTTTAACAGCGCATTGTATAGCTAAATTTGGTCTGGCGAGGGCCTAGTGGTAACATTGCGGTGCATGGCCTTTTTTTAAAAGCTAAAGGGGTGACCCTAAGGGCATAGTATGCCGATGTGTTACTGTCCAGATTATCGCTGAGGTCTTTCAGATGTTTGGCTTTTGGGTCGTCAGAGGCGTGCGGTGTTCATCATCTGGGAAGGTAGAGCGTCCGTCGCAAGTTGCGTTTTCATCCGATCCCCTGGTTGGGCTTTGCTCTCCGAGTGTGGGTAAGTCCCTTAGGCATTGCCCTGTTACAGGCTGTTGGTGCAGCAGTCCTCTGTTCACGGTTGATGGCACATGGAGCCGGGCTGAGATCAGAGTTGGCGGCTCGGTGGGAGCAAGGTAAGTCCACCCTCCAGCCCCAGACGGATATCAAGGCAGACATCTTGGGTCTTTGGGCCCGGCATTCACGAGGGGCCGGATCTCTCACCCTTTGGGAGTGGCGGGGGGTTCCGGTGGGCAGCCGCTGATTGCTGCGGCGAGCCCTCTGCCTGTGTGGGCGATGCCTCGGGGCTGCGCCCAGATTGGCCTGCGGGCCGGGTAGGCCAGTAGTAGAAGGTACGTGCTTTAGTGAAGTCGCTGTCTGTCTATGTGGGTGCCGCTTCGAGGTCGTGCTCTGCTTGGCTCTTGGCTTGGTTGGGCCTGTCTTGGTGGATGGCCGAGCAGGGGGTGGAGGATTGCCCATAAGCGGCTTTATCCTCGTTCGGTAACCGCTGTCTCTACTCACAGTTCGATGTTGGGGCTCAGCTGATTGCAGACATGCCTCCAAAGAAGCCCAGAGTCGTGCGAAATGGCCCTCGAGTCGCTGTAGCATGCGATCAGCTAGATTGGAGTGGGCAAAGCCAGGTGATGTAGGCCCGACTTCGCAGGTGATAGGCCCCGCCGCCATCTTGGGCTCTGTAGCTGGGTTGCTCACTTGATCGGCAGTGTCTCTGGAGTCTGCTGAGCGTCGGTCTGCCTGCTTGTGGAGGCCGGGATATCCCCCCCGGCCAACAGGGGGGGAGACAGGGCTGTATAGCACATGTAGCTGGCTTGGCACTCCGCCTGACAGGAGAGCGGCCATCTCACCCGCCATGCAGCTTCCCCGGGTTTCGCCAGGATAATCATTCTCTCGATTCATGGCACCCTGGTCAGGTAGCAGTTGCAGGTAGTCGCTTGGGTATGTCGAGGTGTGCAATTGTGCTATATATGCCTGGTTGAAGGAGTATTTTGATCGGAGCTCGTGCAAAGTGCGACCAGCCGCCATGCCGCTCAGGCCCCGCCCAAGCACAATATTTATTGTGTAGAAATGCCTATAGTATTATGCCTTTGCATATTCAATACTTGCACTGTAGTTAATCTAGGTCTTCCATGTTGCTGGCCATGAGTCTTGCTGTTGAAAAATGGATTTTACTCTCTTTTGTTATTTTGTATGGTTTTTTTTAACAGTATCTTCAGTTGATTATTTAAATAGTTACCTTGGTACCATGCGATGTGGGTTTTCTTTAATGAAAGTCCTTATGTTCAGAGCCATTTAATGAAATCCTGTATAAGTTTGAACAAATATTTTATTTTCTTGTACAATTTTCTTAGGCCTCAGTTGGATGAACCCGTTCCTTTGTATGAAGCGAAGGTTGTCATGGAAATGGTTCAGAAGAATGAAACGAGAAAAAAGCAGGTTGTTCAATTGTGAACCATGGCAAAGGGCATTAAATATACAGCCATAAGGCAGGTGAAGTCCAAGCCAAGCAGACCTTTGCCTGTTTAAGCTATGAGACCTAGCTGCATCATGGGATTTTAAAAAGATAAAGAAGGAATGACTAATGCCTATTAGTCCTTGAAGCAATCTTGCCAGTGTGATCCAGGAGGAAACGACTTACAAACTCGGGCTTGCATTATGATTTCTGTTTGCTAGTGTGATCTGTGAGCACAGTTATGTTGCCCCACTTTCTGTGAACTTAAACAAAGAACCTTTTTATGTGTTACTAGTGCCCTAACATATGTGTTTGCTTGGTGCTTTTTGTGAAAGATTATTTTGAAAACTTTCATGGTCACTGGCTGACATTTTCACTAAACACCAAATTGTAGTGAATTGAAAATATTTACACTTTAAGTAGGTCTGTAACCTCAAACTTATAGATTTTCCAATGTTTCCTATTCTCTTCGTATTTCAGAATCTGTTCTTCTTTTCTGATCTAGTTATTTTTAAAACGCAAGACAAAGATGGGACTGCTTTGTCTTATATATTTTTCCTACATTTGGCAATCTGGACAAAAGGCAGTGCTTAAGGCATTCTTCGCTCATTGTTCGCTCGTGAAGCGAAGTGAAGCTTGCCTTTAGCTCAGTTCTTTGTCAAGATTGCCAAATGTAGGAAAAATATATAAGACAAAGTAGTCCCTTTTTTGTCTTATGTTTTGAAGAGAACTAGATACTGAAACCAGGAGAGAAGAAGGAAAACAATATGAAAAAGGTAAGTGGTGACAAAGCCAGTTGAAATGGGCAAAACATTGTTTATGTAATATATGATGAAAAGCTTTGAAATTCCATTTCATTCCAACCCCAAAATAAAAGCAAGATTAAAAGCTTGCTAAAGTGCTTTGCTTTTCTCTTTCTTTTCAAAATAAATTGTTGCTTTTATATATCTCACTAGTTACACCTTTGCAGTTATCAATAACACAGCCAGGATCTCCTTCTGAATATCTTGTCCTGAGCATGCCTGCGTTTAGCCTACTTGATCAGCTGTAATACAACTCATTGACTTTTCATTCAGATTTTTTTTTTTTCCTTTTTGATTACGTTGACCGTAAAGTCTAAATTCCCTTTTGAATGCTCACGTTGGTAAATAACCCTGTGTGAGCACCCAGCCAAGGACAGCCTGTACAATGAGCGTGAGTTAAGCCTGCTTTTCTGGCATTAAAATAAATATATGTGTGTGTGTGTGTGTGTGTGTGTGTGTGTGTATATTATCTTATATTTTCTGGCAACTTCAAAAACTGTTTGGTTTCTTAAAAGGTATTGGTTGTTAAAATGTTGGCTTTATTGATGCCTTCATTTTAAACATTGTTACGTAAACCTTGTGTAACTGTATATTTATATTTGTGGGAAGAAAATAGATCCATAATAGGAAACGTATCAAAATGCTTCATTGTTATCTGCGGCACATAAACATCCTTTTATTACACATTTTATATTGAAAATAATTCAATTTTACGTGGACTGTAAAGCTACTATTGTATTTAATAGTTTACATTTTTAAAATTCTACTTCTGATAAACCCACACACAATCTCTACAGTTCAAAATAACAGCTAGATTTTTTTTCCCTTCCATCTGCAGGTTAACATATTGTGTATCTACACTACTAGTGTTAAATGTATCTCTTTGTTTCTTGTAATTTCATAGTTTATATAATACTTTATAAATATTTACAAAATAATGTTCCTTAAACATTGTTTTTGTTCTAATTTATTACTGTATATTCTGAATATAGGGAGTGCAGAATTATTAGGCAAGTTGTATTTTTGAGGATTCATTTTATTATTGAACAACAACCATGTTCTCAATGAACCCAAAAAAACTCACTAATATCAAAGCTGAATATTTTTGGAAGTAGTTTTTAGTTTGAGCTATTTTAGGGGGATATCTGTGTGTGCAGGTGACTATTACTGTGCATAATTATTAGGCAACGTAACAAAAAACAAATATATACCCATTTCAATTATTTATTTTTACCAGTGAAACCAATATAACATCTCAACATTCACAAAAATACATTTCTGACATTCAAAAACAAATCAGTGACCAATATAGCCACCTTTCTTTGCAAGGACACTCAAAAGCCTGCCATCCATGGATTCTGTCAGTGTTTTGATCTGTTCACCATCAACATTGCATGCAGAAGCAACCACAGCCTCCCAGACACTGTTCAGAGAGGTGTACTGTTTTCCCTCCTTGTAAATCTCACATTTGATGATGGACCACAGGTTCTCAATGGGGTTCAGATCAGGTGAACAAGGAGGCCATGTCATTAGATTTTCTTCTTTTATACCCTTTCTTGCCAGCCACGCTGTGGAGTACTTGGACGCGTGTGATGGAGCATTGTCCTGCATGAAAATCATGTTTTTCTTGAAGGATGCAGACTTCTTCCTGTACCACTGCTTGAAGAAGGTGTCTTCCAGAAACTGGCGTAGGACTGGGAGTTGAGCTTGACTCCATCCTCAACCCGAAAAGGCCCCACAAGCTCATCTTTGATGATACCAGCCCAAACCAGTACTCCACCTCCACCTTGCATCTGAGTCGGACTGGAGCTCTCTGCCCTTTACCAATCCAGCCACGGGCCCATCCATCTGGCCCATCAAGACTCACTCTCATTTCATCAGTCCATAAAACCTTAGAAAAATCAGTCTTGAGATATTTCTTGGCCCAGTCTTGACATCTTGTGTGTCTTGTTCAGTGGTGGTAGTCTTTCAGCCTTTCTTACCTTGGCCATGTCTCTGAGTATTGCACACCTTGTGCTTTTGGGCACTCCAGTGATGTTGCAGCTCTGAAATATGGCCAAACTGGTGGCAAGTGGCATCTTGGCAGCTGCACGCTTGACTTTTCTCAGTTCATGGGCAGTTATTTTGCGCCTTGGTTTTTCCACACGCTTCTTGCGACCCTGTTGACTATTTTGAATGAAACGCTTGATTGTTCGATGATCACGCTTCAGAAGCTTTGCAATTTTAAGAGTGCTGCATCCCTCTGCAAGATATCTCACTATTTTTGACTTTTCTGAGCCTGTCAAGTCCTTCTTTTGACCCATTTTGCCAAAGGAAAGGAAGTTGCCTGATAATTATGCACACCTGATATAGGGTGTTGATGTCATTAGACCACACCCCTTCTCATTACAGAGATGCACATCACCTAATATGCTTAATTGGTAGTAGGCTTTCGAGCCTATACAGCTTGGAGTAAGACAACATGCATAAAGAGGATGATGTGGTCAAAATACTCATTTGCCTAATAATTCTGCACTCCCTGTAATGTTAATTTAAGTAAAGCTTTTGATATTCGAATATACAGTTTTGTAATTACCTTGTTGACAAGGTGATCTTTTTAAACTCCCAGAGCAGGAACGCCTAGCCAAATTCCATATTTACAAGGACAGATTGGCAAATGTTTGTGTAAATGTTCACAGTAGCACTTAAAGTACAAAATAGAGGCATTACAGATGTCAATCTGTCATATGCTACAACCATGGATGTAGATTTATTATGCAAGAATGCAGGCAACTTCTTAATGTGGTGTGTGGACAAGAAATTCAAAAGGTAAGGTTTAAAAAAAACTGAAAGATCATTGACACAACTTGGGCAAAAAAATCCCCAATGCACTACACCTGTTGTAAGTACCTGGTTCATTCTAAAAATTGAATGGACTGTGCTTCATGGTGATGTACCTTTTTGTCTTTTTATGTATTAGACTGATTTACATTTTTCATATAAAAGGTGTAAGCTCCTGCATTTGTGATTGGATAGGACAATACATTTCTAAAATGTTTCAAGAATGCAGGAAAAGCCAACTTGGTCCGATAATGGCAGTGAGCTGCTTGTACCGTGAAACCAGGCAAACTGTTGCAAGTTGTTTTTATTTATTCTATATTTTGGAACATTAGAAACTGTCCTATATGCCAGACATTTTCTATGTATATTTTATAAATAATATACATCTCGATAAAGCCCAGTGGCTAGTACATAGATCTCCCTCACCTGGCCACTGCAGACTTCTATAGCAAGTGGGGGGCCCAAGAGATTCTCAGTGTGCACCCCGTGTACAGACACGGTAATCCTCCTGCAAGCCCAGTCAGAGTGTTGCCTCAGGTTAGCACAGCAACACTCCGATGCCACATCAAAAGAGAGATAGCAGTCAGTGTAGAGCCATGGAATACCAACGTCTCTCTAGCAGAAGGATCAAGGTTGCATACCTTTTAAAAATAAATAAAATATAAGAATAAAAGGAAAAAAAATGTCTCACCCCCTTATAAATTCAGACTGCATAACCAACACTGGATTCCCAATATACACACAAATATATACACTCCATCCCCTACACACAATTGCATTCCTCAACTATACAGCCCTAATACACAAAGGAAAACTGTATTCCTAACACTATATTGTCCATCTGCGTTTGCGCCTTTACTGTAACTATGGTAGTTTTTATTTTGTGGGTTTTTTTTTTTCCTTCTTTCTAAATTTCTACTTAAAATATATTGATGTTTCTTATATTATGGGGCATCTTATTTACTTAAATTAAATTGTCTGTGTGTGTGTCCCTGTTCATGAACATCAGCCTCATATTGACGTCAAGCAAAACAGACATATCAACCCGATTATAGTCCGCTCCAGGGCCGGACTGGCCCACCGGGATACCGGGAAATTTCCTGGTGGGCCGCAGCATTCGGGGCTGCGCTGCGCTCTCAGAGCTTCCCTCCGTGTCTGAGGGAATTAACATAGGCAGAGAATAAGTAGCGTCCGGTTTAATTTACATTGTGCCACAGATGCCTCGGGGGTTAGTGCGGCTGTGACGCACACAGAGGGGGCCAGCCGCTGGTCGCATTTAATAATTACATTGCAGCCAGTGGCCGCATCTTGTGTGGTGGATTGTAGTGTCACCGGGCCGGATGGCCGCCTTGCCAGTCCGGTGACAAACTCGAACGCTGGCGTGGGATTGGCCGGGACCCAGTAAGTATGATCCTTGGAACTGGGTCGAAGCTCTGCCCCATGACGAGCGGAGTTTAATGCACATGCGGGCAAATGATGCGTGCGCATTAGACCTCCCTATAGGAAAGCATTGAATCAATGCTTTCCTATGGAGGGCTGGGGGGGGGAAATCTGACGCTGGTGGAATTCCAGCGTCAGATAACAGACCAAAAGTCCATTACGATTCCGGAAGCACCCCCAGTGGGCAGACAGTGCTGTAATGTAAAAGGGACACATCACCCAGACCACTTAAATGAGCTGAAGTGGCCTGGGTGCCTACAGTGTCCCTTTAAAACCCTTCAAAGGTAACTATTGAAGGTTTTTTGTTTTTTTTAACTGCAGTTATTACCTTTATTAGTTAACTTTGGTTGCTTAACTGACGCTAGACATCCTCACTCTATGCATGAGGACATCCAGCATCACCAGAATCCCCATAGGAAAGCATTGAGTAATGCTTCCCTATGGGGAAATCATAATGTGAGCGCCGCCATTGCCATGCATGTGCATTATGTCTTCCCCGCCGGCAGGTGTTTTTTTTTTTTTAACCCCTCAGCTGTTTAATGAATTAACCCCCCCCCTCCTGTTTTTAATGTAGGTTTTAATTAACACTTTAAACATTAGACTTGCGCATCTCTATTTACTTAGCTTCATGTAAATTACAAACCTAACCTATATACTACTAACAAAATATAGCATATAAAAAAAAAGCACATTTACATGAATCTTGTTTGCAGGTATTATTATAGACATTTGAGTTGCACAATCCTCATAATTCAACCCAAAATGTTACTCTTGCATAGCATTCTGGGACTGAAACAAGTAGAGGTGCATGTACATATGGTCAACAAACTAGCTAATGTATAGATTACACCTCTATGTTGTTATTCACGCTTAAGCGTATATTTCCAAAAAGTAAATAAAATTGTAACCACAAAAAACGACTCAAATATAGATCAAATATTTTTTTTAATGTGCAGTTATGAATTTTGCATTTTTTTTTTTATTAAAAAAAAAAAAAAAAAAGGGGGGGGGGGGGGGACACCAAGCACCATAACTACGACAGTATATAAAAGTACTGTGGCTAGCCAGCTCCTCACAAACTGTACAATTTAAATCTGTTTTTCTTTCTAAAACTGCCTGCTCTCACTGTGAGTACACAAGGGGACATGCAGTTCTGTTCCCTGCCCAGGTAGGACAGGGCACTCTGACGAATGTTTGCATGTGTAAGAAAGAGACTTAAAAGCAAATGCAGACAACTCTGTGCGCACACCTTACAAGCATTTTGACTGCTAATTGGAGAAGCAATGCTTCCCCCTATAGCATAAGTTTGAAGTGTACTTTTTTAGAAAGCAAAAAAGTAAGGCTTTAAAAAAAGAAAAAGTAAGGCTATAGTGTCAGGAAAACCCTGAGGGTGCCCGTCCCGTGGTGCTGAAGGGGTTTTAACCTTATTCCACCGCCGGGCTCCCTTACCTCTCCTCCCCCGCCGACGTCAGCAAAAAACGTCCGACATCAGCGGAGCAGAATGCGCATGCGCGGCAGTGCCGCGCGCACATGCTTTCCTATGGATGCTCTGCGTGATGGAGGCATAATATGCCAACAGCGTTGCAGATCCGCCTTTAGTGGCTGTCTGGAAGACAGCCACTAGAGGCTGGCTTAACCACAAATGTAAACATAGCAGTTTCTCTGAAACTGCTATGTTTACAGCAGGCAGGGTTAACCCTAGAAGGACCTGGCACCCAGACCACTTCATTGAGCTGAAGTGGTCTGGGTGACTAGTGTCCCTTTAAGGGAAAGTGTCTTTGCAACATAACTACAATAAGATGTTATAGCGCATGAAACTTACTTTCCACTTTTGTTTTCCCCCTACCCTGTAAAAAGCTTGCATTTTATGCATAGATCAAACAATTTTGAATACAAAAAAAAAGATTTCAAATAAAAAAAATCAAATCAGCTAAGATACTGAAATCTGCCTAAAAACAAACACTTCTTATAAAAGCATGTTAGCATTTGAATTTAGTTGTGTTGTGCTTTCAATCCTATAAAAAGATTTTAAAAGTTTGAAAAATAAGCTGTAAAAACACTTATAAAACTCAGTTAAGAAATACTTAAGGCTTTCAGTGATGAGTCTTGACAGGGTGCCTCTCTAGGTTATGTCTAGCTTTCCTTAAGATTTTGTGAGTCATTGAAACCTGTTCAAGAATAAGTTTCATACTGTCCTCCATTTGATTTTCAGAATAAAAACGATTTGTCATCTGAGAGGAAAACTGATTCTGCTCAAATAGATCCATTTTAAGTCGTGCAATTTCCATTCTCAATTCTTCATCCTCACCGACACTGTGTGTTTCAGGAACACGTAAAGGTAAGGAAACTCTCCACAAAAGGTTCATTAAACGCATGGCCTCCTCCATAGACTGTGTTGTCCTTCTAATTTTCTCATACATAATGCTCCCAAAATCAGCAGCAATTTTTGAAACTGCAGTGTTTACACCATCATCAAACCAAACCTCTATTTCATGTAACATACCCCTTCCTTCCAGAATCTGTTTCTGCAGAGCATCATAATCCTCTAGCAAGCCAAGTACATGGCGACCATTTCGGTCTGACCACATACGATATCCAGGAACCAGGCGTGAAGGAGTGTGTGATGACCCATCAGCAGAATAATCACGGAGGTTTTCTCCACCACTGCATTCTTTAATGAAGTGTTCATCTTTTTTATATTTCTCGATCTCGAGATACGCATAATGTAGCTCTTCACTCAGTTTGCGGATTTGGCTCTTGTAATTTTGTAGCTGCTCTTGAATTTTTAAGTTATCTTGTACGTCAGACAAACACTTTGGAGTATTTTCATGAGAATGCATGCATACTGAAGACTTCAGTAGAACCGGAAGTCTGGATTTTTTGGAAAGCTTATTTAAATTATCATTTTGTTCACCATTTATTTCTTTAGGACTTAACTGGTTGTTCTCTGTATGACTTTCAATTGTCCCAAAATCCACCAATGGATCTGCATCTCCTCTATTTTGATTGTCTGGTGTAGACATTTTCTCATTACAAACTGTTTTTTGGGGGAAGCTTTCCATTTGTATGTTAAGAGCTGGGAGAACAACGCTTCTCTCTTGCAGGTCTTCAATTTCAACTTGTATGCCAATATTCTTGGTATGGTTTTCTACATCTTTATCTGAAGAAGCACCATTCACTTTAAAAAAAGTTTCCGTCTGATGAACCACAAGAAGTTCAGAGTGGGAGTAATTTTCACCATGTGTGGTGAAATGTTTATGATCAATATTGCTTTCCCTTATATTTGGTGCTGGATTTTGACAATCTAATAGTGTTTCTCTATCACTTTCTGCTTTATGAGATTGATCTAAAGTATTTCTGCTTTCCATTATTTTGTGAAACCCTTGATGTACAGTCTGGTTGCTGTCGACTGGACACTGGTTGGAATATCCATCAGTTCCATCGGAGTAGTCTTTCATGGTTCCTTTTGATGTCTTGTCCTGTAACTCAAACAGAAGGTCAACATTTTGATTTAGGTGATCAAGGCTTAAATATGTAGTCTGGTCTCCAAGAAATGAAAATGTATCGTTATCTCTACTCTGAGACTTTATCTTTTCTTCCAGTATCTTGCTTAGTTCTTGGTTAGCCTTGATATTTTCAATCAGCTGTCTTCGCAACACAGCAATGGCATCAAGATCCTTTTGCAAGTTCCTACACTCTCCCATCGACTTTATGAACTGTGTAAACATTTTCTTTTCTCCTTTAAGACTAAAAATGAGCTGACGATAATCAGGCTCATCTTCACGTTCATTGTTTTCACTTGTGTCCAAACATTCTTGTTTTTCTGGAGGATTTCCTTCAGAATTCACCAGAGAAGGTTTGATGGACAGCTGAGTCTTGAGTTGAGTGATTAAAGCATCTTTAGAATCCAGAGTTTCATTCAAATGTTCAATTGTCCAATCTTTTTCCGCCAATATGGCTGCTGTTTTTGAGTTCTGTTCTTCGACTGCTGAAAGTCTTTTTTCTGTGTCAAACCTTTGGCTTCGTTCCTGGTCCAGCAAGGCGCCAATTTTATCGACTTCTGCGTTTTTCGTCTCAAGCTCCTTTTCAAGATCTTGAATCTTCTGGAACAACAAGTCATGACCTTGCTCAACTTCAACTTTCTTTAGCTGTATTTTACCCACATCCCCCGTTAGACTTTCCACCGCTTTTGACGCTTTCAGAAGTAATTTTTGCTTTTCTTGCAGGTCGTGTTTCAGGCTTTCCACTTCGACTTTCAACTCGATGTTGGTCCGATGCAGTTCCTCGCTGCTGCCCTCGCAGTTTTTCTGGACCTGCTCCTCCAGGAAATAAATGCGAAGCTTCAGGTTGAAGTTCTCTTTCTTCAGCTCAGTGATTTGCTTTTCAAAGTCCTTCATGGTGGGATCTGGGCTCATGGGGTGGTGCTTGTCTCTGCCCAGTCCTGCAGAGTAGTGATAGTAATATCCCAGGCCGGGCCCTGGGCTCCCAGGCAGGGTCTGATCTATGGTTTTGTCCGAGCAGTCCCCATGCTCATCAGGATCCATTTCCAGCTGCAGTTTCACGAGTCCTCCTTTCTGAGGTAAAGTCACTCGGCCGCGGGCCTGACTGGACTTCTTAATTTCAGGATAGGTGAGCTGGAGGGGGACCGGGCGGGTGGCAGGCCGGACATACACGGTCTGGGGAGGTAGGTGGGGGTCAGGGGGGGTTGAGGGTGTTTCTCAGAGACCTCTGGCTCGTCCTCGGGAGGCGGGAAAATCGCGGTGACGTCACTGGGAGGCGGGAGCGCGCGCTTTTTGGAATTGGGCGAAAACTTGTTACTGAGGTAAAGTGCGGCCGCCATTATACCGAGCCGGACCGTTATTAACAGGCCCGCCATTAACCGGTTATTATACACCGAGCAGGGCCGCCATTATCTAGCTATTCTATACCGATCCGTCCGTTATTAACCGGACCCGCCAGTAACCGGCCTATATACCGATCTATTAAACGCACCGACTCCCGCCGCCATGTCCGACCTGCTGCCCGGCTACTCGCCCACCTTTAAGAAGCCCTCGGAGATCCTGCGGCTGAGCCGGAAGCGGAGCCGGAGCGAGGCCGGTAGCGGGAGCAGAGCTCCTTTCTCTCCGGGAGAAGCCGCCAGGCGGGTGCCCGGGCTCCGGCCCTTCACCCCGGGCCCCCAGCGCAGCGGCGGCGGAGCGAAGCGGAGGAACCCGTTCGCCAGCCTGGAGAATACCGTGTGCAGCCCGGTGAAGAGGCGGGCGGAGAGCCTGGACGGGACCGGCCCGGAGAGAGAACCGACACCGGCCAAGGGGCCCCCCGGAGCCGCCATCACCCCGAGACTGCCCGAGAGCTGGGAGAACCTGGCCGCCAATACAGCGCAGGTAGGAGTGCGGCGAACCGGCAGCTAACGGGTTAACCTCACCGGCCAAACCGCAAGGGGTTAATATACTTTATTGACTAGGGAAGGTTTGAGTGATGGAACGTCGGCCAATCAGAGCGCAGTACGTCACAGGATCCTGCTCTCCTATTGGTCGCGGCCTTAGATGCCGGGATGGAAGGGGAGCTGCCATTGGCTGTCCTGTGTTCACATTCCCCGCCCCCCCGGCGTGCAGCCAGGTGGCTATTGTTTACACTGGGTTTCTGCTCTCTGTCACAGGGCTCATTCACTACAGTGAGAATTCAGGCCAGAGAAACCGAACATGGAGCACGGCTGGCATAGAGAATTCATCCAGCTCGGTTATTATGGCCTTAAATTCTTAATTCACTTTGAATTCTCACTTTATACCAGGCTTCCTCAAACTCCGGCCCTCCAGATGTTGCTGAACTACAACTCCCATGATTCTATGAATGAAATAGGCTGAGAATCATGGGCGTTGTAGTTCAGCAACATCTGGAGGGCCGGAGTTTGGGGAAGCCTGCTTTAGTGGATAAATCAGTCATTGTTCTTAATGTTGAGAGGCTGTATAGTGCCAACGCTTTCTGCAGCACTTTACAATATGACAGCTTTACTATATGACAGCTTTACTATATGACAGCTTTACAATATGACAGCTTTACAATATGACAGCTTTACAATATGACAGCTTTACAATATTATATGACCGCTTTATAATATGACAGTGTAATAACAAGTACAGAAGATTAAGCATTTGTTTTTAACTGGTTTGGAGCATAATTGGAAAATATATGAAGTATAGACTGCTGATGGCCTGGAGGATCAGCCTTGGGGCTACGTATCTAGCACAAATGCCCTAATAACTCTATAACACCTCTGCTTTAGGAAATGGTTACAAATTTAAAAAACAAACACATTTTTGATGTGTTCTTTCTGATAAATTGGTCTAGTTGTATTATGTACCTTAATTAATGCTTTCAGTATACTGGCATTATGGCTTTCATGACAAACACTTTTTGTGAAGCACCCATAAGTTGTATAATATAAGTGACTGCAATAGTGCTGTATACCGCCCAGCTGTATCAAATTCACACTGCTGTCCCTGGGTTTGCGTTCTGGTGACCTGCATCTGTGGATACAGGAGACATGGTCCACATAAATTACTGCGCAGGTTACACTATGCATTCAGCCCATAGAAAGATCTCTGTAAATGCTACTCTTAATGTGGTGGCAGCTTGGAATGCATTCTTGATAGGTTTACATGGGTCTTTTTTATTTTTTTCTTCAAATGGGCCTACCCCTTTGTGTGTCATCAATGCAATGCAAGCTGCGTCATTGGCGTGCCTCTTATAAATATTTCTCACCACCCAGGCACTGTTCCATACCCACCAGTGTTGGGAGGTGTGAATTTCTTATGTGCTCTGATGGCAGTTTGTAGCCGCTTTAAAACCAGTGCATGTAATGGAGCTGGTTTCCCCACAGTTCCATATATGCTGCGTTTATTGAATGGATTATTTATTCTTACACTGATTATATTCTCATTTTAAAACTCTAGTCAAACCAAACCGTTGTCCAACATTTAAACCTTTGCATACATAAAGGAACACCTTCTCTATTTGGTTTCATTTATTTTTGCTAACCTTTTTGATTTTCAGTTTAATACAGTTGACGATATCCTTTTTGAAGATAGTCTTGGAGTTGAGACTGCTGCAACTACAAATGCACAGGTAAGTAAGTTATAATCCCCTCATACCCAACTCTCTTTCTTAAGTCTCCCTAAAATATATATTTTTTTCTATTCATCTCTTTTTAACAAACTTTTTCAGTTGATTGTTGCGACTGATCTTTTGCAAATCCGCCACGCATAATAGGCCTTCCTCATAGGAAAGCATTGACTCTGCTTTCCTTTGGGGTTTTCAGCTTGCTGCATGTCCTCATGCAAAGCTTGAGATGTCCAGCATCATTTCACAAAGTCAGATACTCCAGGAAGCGCCTCTAGTGGCCAGCCAACTAGAGGCAGGCTAAACACTGCAGTTTTTCTAAAACTGCGATGTTTTACATTGCCGAGTTATGGGAACAGGGACACTGCGCGCAGACCACTTCAATTAGATTAAGTGGTCTGGGTGCCTATAGTGTCCCTTTTAATAACTTTTTATTTATGAATTTGCTAGCACAACATATAAGAGAAATTATATTTTAAGTGAATGAGGCAAGTTATGTTGTTCATGACAGCTTTTCCATGTTAAAGCAAGGTGGTCATATACTTTGGCTATTTTGCAACACATGTTGCTAGATACTCCTAAAACTGATCAATATTTGGACAGACTCTTCAAAAAAAATAAAAAAATTGTATCTTTAATATTGAAATTTAGAAATTGTGCTGTTTTGTTTTTGTCGTGGCTAATGGGACACTATAGTCACCAGAACAACTACAGCTTATTGAATTTGTCCTGGTGAGTAGAATCATTACCTTCAGGCTTTTTGCTGTAAACACTGTATTTTCAGAGAAAATGCAGTGTTTACATTACAGCCTAGTGATAACTTCACTGGACACTCCTCAGATGGCTGTTCGAGATCCTTCCTAGGTCATTGCTGCCTAAAATGCATCCAAACATTCAGAGTCTCCTCCCTCTGCATGCAGACACTGGACTTTCCTCATAGAGATTCATTGATTCAGTTCATCTCAATATGGAGATGCTGATTGGCCAGGGCTGTGATTGAATCATGCTGGCTTTGCCCCTGATCTGCCTCTTTGTCAGTCTCAGCCAATCCTATGGGGAAGCATTGTGACTGGATAAGGCTACCACTTCTGCTGATGTCAGCACACTGCTTGTTTTTTGTTTTTTTTAAGCAAACAGCATGCAGGGTGTTTCTGGCTTGAATACAGTAAGATTTGGCTATATTTATGGGGGCTTGATGGTGGTGTTAACACTATAGGGTCAGGAATACATGTTTGTGATCCTTTAATGACAGGCAACTCAGGATAATTGCAAGTAGCTCTCAAAAGAAAATTACAACCTCTAAATATCCTAATATTGTCCTCATGTTTCAGAGTAAGAGTAATTTGTAAAAGTTATAATTTTGCTATGTAATAGGAAATCAGACTGGAGTAAATTAATTTTTTTTTTTTTTTTTTTTATCTGTATACAGTCACCAGAGAAACCAGTGACCATATATGAACAACCTAAGGGATCTGTTACATTTCCTGCCGATTGGAGTTTAAAGACCCGGTTACTTTTTACCTCTTCCCAAAGGTTTTCTTGGACTGATCATTTAAAGGCCCAGGAAGAAGCACAGGGGTTTGTCTTGCATTGTCATGCCACTCCAATCAGGTTGCCACAAATTATTCAGGCAAGTTTTGTTTCCAGAACACTGAGAACTTTTTTGAATTATTGTGATGGTCTGTGACCAGTTATGAGACAGAATATGGTATTTAGGCTTAAATAGCCAATCTTTGACCTAGATTGAAGGCCTATGTTTACCTCTTCATGATGACCTCCATACAGAGGCTACTATGAAAGGCTCTGAAAGCAGGGAGAGACAAGGCTATTTTTTGATTCGTCAATAGTGAGATAATATATAAATAGTGTGTGGCGGAACCAACCTCGCCACTGTGAACTGGAGAAGCCTGGTTGCCCGCCTCTTACCTGATGACTATGGCCCCTGGTAAATTTGTATTGTGGAATGCAATATTTGGGTATGGGATATTTTATATTGATGCTACTGGGCCTTAAAGGGGCATCCGTGGACATATTGGGACGTTTTGGGATAATGTCCCTTTAAGACTGTGTAGCATATTGCAGTAGTACTGTCTTTTAAATTGTATATGTGTATGCAGCATTCCACTGATTGTTAGGTAGAATCACTCCATTCATTATATTGAGTGAAACTACCGAACAGCCAGACCACCCAGGAATAAGTGTGCCTCCAATTACCGTTTGCAACAATGTTGCAAACGGGTAATTGGCAATCAGTGCAGTGTGGTCTTTGTCCTCTGGGTGGCCGCCATTTGGGAAACGAACACGTGGCGGCAGCGGTGTTTTGCCGTCGAGTGTCTGGAACTAAAATTGGACACTCGACTAGGCAAACACCGCTGAGACCTCCAGACTTCCATGGATTCGTGCCACAACTACCGAACGAGCTGCTGTTCGGTAGAAAGACTAATGTACATATGGGGATTCATCCGGACTTCGGTATAACTCTGGATGGCAATCCGTTCGGGACTTTTAAAGCACGATCTGGGACCGACCGCAAGGCCAAACCTCATGGAATTATTTTTGGTTACTTTGCCTGTGCGGTCAGTCAAAACTTTAAAGTCCCATAACTCCCGAACCCTTTATCCGAATGGGCTGATTTTCACATATGTTGTTCCTCCAGACTATCTGGAGATACTGGATTTGTGGATGTACCCCAAGTATTTAGGGTACATCCAAAACTCGGGTAAAACTAAGTACATCTTAATTATGTTAACTGGTTATCTGAGGGGAGGTAGTCTGTGGGTTGTAACCGTTATGCTATTGGTATACTGTAAATCCCGCCCTTGCATGGGAGAATGTCTTAAAAGGAGGTGATGTGAATAAATCTAGAGTTCCTGTTTTTACCCTCAAAGTGAAGTGTCGTCTCATTTTTGGGGGAGGATTTATTGCATGCTGTTTCAGTTTGACTGCTAGGAGTGCAAACCTATTCGTATGGTTCCTATTCAACTGTCTACAGCATTCAGACGCTTGAGAGGATTTATATGCTTCTTCGGTTCGGTGATTGTGGTGTCTGCCAGAGTGCTTGGAGTCCTCAGGAAACGCTAGGAGCATCCTTTAACGGAGGTACCCAGTCGGGGTGCCAGGCGATCCGTTACATGTGATATGAAGGTCCCACTTCTCCAGTGGTTGCTATGCCTATCATTGTAAGCTAGCTAGGGGACCTCCATTAAAATCGTTCACACTGTGATTGCGGCAGTTGTGAGTCTCTCAAGAAACAGCCTGAATGCCTGCCGCACACTGTTTGACACAGAAGTTCTATGTTGTGATTGACCAGTTGTCAGTTCTGTATGTAAATATATTTAACTTTTTGTATTTTTACGTTTTAGGAACCAAAGTTATCCACTGAGCTGCGCTGTGCATTTCAACAAAGCCTTGTCTATTGGCAGCATCCTTCTTTTCCCTGGCTTCAGCTTTTTCCTCGCATTGGAGCAGATCGGAAAATAGCTGGAAAAAACATCCCTTGGTCTCAAGATGATGAGTTGCAACAAGTTTTAATGAGTGAATGGTAAGAAACATATAATTTAATGTTTTTTGTTAGATTTTTAACTATGGAACATTCTTTTTATTATAAACATTCTTTGTGGAGGCAAGTTTTGTTATTTGCTATTTGCATCCAGTTAAAATTCCATAGGTTCTTGCAATGAGAGAATTAATATATCCCCTAGTCTTCAGTCGTTTAAGAAGTGCTTTAAAACCCATCTCTTTAGGAAAGCTTATGGCCTCCCAGAGTAACCTCTACCTCACATACCTGTCTTTTGCTCTCTCTTAAAGGGCAGCACTCTACTCTCTCCTCCAGCCCTGCTTCACACCCACCTTATTTGATTTACATTTCCTGTCCTAATGTGTTTTATACCCCACCTCCTATAGACTGTAAGCTCGTTTGAGCAGGGTCCTCTTCAACCTATTGTTCCTGTAAGTTTTATTGTAATTGTCCTATTTATAGTTAAATCCCTCCGCTCATAATATTGTAAAGCGCTACGGAATCTGTTGGCGCTATATAAATGGCAATAATATTGATATGGGATAGTTTACATTGCAATATCTCAACACTTACAAATTGTTTACAGTACTGAATCTTTTAGGCAGACACTGTATCATTCCCTCTTCTTTTTTTGCAGGGCTCTCAGCTTTACATCCCTATATAATTTGCTAAAAGCAAAGTTATGTCCATACTTCTATTTATGTACCTATCAGTTCACAGTGTTATTTCGGGCAGCCGGCCTTGCAGGTAGCGATGTTATAACTGCCATCATGTCTCCATCTACACGAGGATTGCGAGAAGCAATGAAAAATGAAGGTGATTTTTTTTTTTTTTGTATATAACCTGTCCTTTTCACCTTGTAATTTATCAATCATGGCATTAATGTTGGGAAGTATTTGATCCGTTACGATTTAAAGGCACACTATAGTCACCAGAACAACCACAACTTAATGCAGTTGTTCTAGTGTCTATAGAATGTCTGTGCAGGCTTTTCAATGTAAACACTGACATTTCAGAAAGAACTGCCTAGGAGCACCTCTAGTGGCAGTCAGAATTTAATACATCTTTATGAGGCGATGCTGATTGGTGCAGCACTGCGTCTTGCAGCACTTGTGCTATAGCCAATAGGAAAGCATTGGATTGGCTGAGATCATAAAGTTTGGTGACCTCAACCAAGGGGGCAGAGCATGGGTGGGGCAAGTCAAGACAAACCCGTAAGGTGCTAGAAGTAAATCACCTTTTTACCTAGTTAAAAGGGGACTGGTAACCTAACCAGTGATTTTACAACTATAGTGACCGAAATACATGTTTGTATTCCTGTCACAATAATGTTTCCTGTATTTTTATGGTTGGTTTGTTTTTTGCAGGGGGGAGGGGGAGTTGTTGGAATTGCATTTAATTTCACATTAAGAAATTATATATTTTTTTTCCCTTTTGGTTTATAAAGCTTTACTAATCCAAAACAAATAATCCTGGTACCTTTTATTCAACATGGCTACCGTAAGCATATACAGACAGTGCCTAATATTCTATACTGTTTCAATTCTAGATAAGATAATTTTTGCTGCATTTTTAAAGGGACACTGTAGTCACCAAGACCACTTCAGCTCATTGAAGTGGTCTGGGTAAATAATGCAGTTTTTATAAACGGTGTTATTTACCTTGCAGGGTTAAGTCCTCCTCTAGTGGCTTCCGGCTTCTTAGGCGACTTTTGGTAGTCTAAACGACGCTGGTCGTCCTCATTCTATACATGAGGACCTCCAGCGTCGCCAGAATCACCATAGGAAAGCAATAAATAATGCTTTCCAATTGGGAGTTATGCTGCGCATTAGGTCTACCCCCGCAGGTGGAGGAGGAGCGGGGGTGGAGCCTGACCCAGCACCGAGGGACATCGTTGCTGTATTCAGTTAAGTGCCTAAAGGGGTATAGCGGAAGGGAGGAGGGCACTCCATGATTCGCTAGTGCTAGGAAACCTAATGTTGGTTTAAGGAAACTGAAATCTTGCCTCCAATCGTAAGGTCAAACCTGGTTTTGTAATCTCCTTTGATTCACGTCACAAATCTCAGAAGCTAACTTAATTATTTCTCTAGGAATTGAGTTCTCTTTGCCATTAGTTGAAGATGAATCTAACCGGAAGCAAAATAACTCTGAACCGAGCTCACAACAAGACGACCAGGAACCAGAGTCCTTAAAGACTGGTGATGAGTATGTCAACGTTTCCTATAAATTATATGCACAATCTAACATCCCTTGACAGGCTGGGGTTTATTTTATTTGTGGTCCAGCAAAGGAGTACAAATGTCATCGTTTCATGACAGGTTCACTGTAACTGAACCCCCTTCAGTTTTAGCACTTGAATTTAATTGACTCCAAGCGCTGTAGAGTTTATTGTGTCAGGAATACATCCTCTGCAGTCTCCTCTCTTGCAAGAAGCTCTCCCTTTTTTTTTTTTTTTTTTTTTTTTTTTAAAGCACCAAAACAATTAGCTTACTGAAGCACCCACCTCAGAGCCTGGTCATTGTACAAAATTATTATTAAGACCTCTAGACATTAGTCTCCTGTTCCAGTTTGTCCTCAGTGCAGGAATTTTGCAAAATATACTTCAATAATTAGTGGTGAGCAAGCCACAATTTCCTTGTCCTTTTCTAAATATATGTGGTAAATTTTGAAGAGCTCTCAAAATAGATTAGGAGCAAAAATATTTGTGGCTCAGACATTTTATTATATTTATTTTATAGGTCTTGTGACAGCGATGAAGATGAAAGTTTTTCTTGGTTGGAAGAGATGGGCGTTGAAGATCAGATAAAAAAGCCAGATGCCATCTCAATTAAACTGTATCCTTATCTTAGCAGAGGGAATAATTACATTGACATCTGTCATTTATCTTCTTTCTACATTCTAGACATTAATATGAACAGCTTAACAAATTTGGTACAGAACATTAGGTGTTAAATCATAGTTCATTGTATTAAGGACCTTCCATGTAGTGCTGGGCAGAGAACCGTCACCTGGAGGGAATACAAACCATTAGTATGAGGGACCCCTAGTGTCCTTTTAATATACACTTACTTATGTATATTCCTTTCACTTACACCTAGAGTTGCAAATGGGTAGCCTTTTCTTTTAAAGTGTAATTCTCATGGACTAGGTTGTGTTATATTTTTTCTGTCTGTCGTGGCATGCTATATCGGACAGATTAACGCATGCACCCCAATCTATAAAAAAATAAAATTATTTACATTGTTATTAAAGGGGATTGTAATCCCCCACTGAAATTTCAACCCAAGCAAGAGATAGACGAGGTAGGGATTACTTTGAAATCGTCCAGAAATCTAGAGACAAAGTCCCCAGACTGTGACAGCGCTGCTTTAAATTATAGGCCATGCATTTGTTTTTTGGCTCTGTGTGAGATTATGCATCTTATAATAAGACCTTTGTAGTTAAGTTGATTTAGTTTTGTGCTTTCTCATTTTGTTAGTGGAATTAAACGACTTTAGAGTGTTGCAGTATCCTGGCAGAATATGCATCACGTTTTGCCTTCAACATTTTGTTTACCTTAATATTGACATAACTAGTCGCAAAGAGAAGAATGAAGTAAAACTGGATCATAAGCCAGAATCTCTTGTCTTGGTAAAAGGGTCAAACACCTTTACTCTATTAAACTTTTTAATAAACTGCAAGAGCTTAGTGGCTGCAGCAGGTCCTCAGGCTGGCCTACCTCCGACCCTGCTTTCACCAATAGCATTCCGAGGAGCTACTATGCAGACACTAAAGGTAGTGCTAATGAATGTTTAATTTTTATCTAATATATTTAATATTCTATACGGTTTTGTGTTATAACAGTAAAAATCTCTCAGTGTATACATTGTTGTATGCATGCTGTGATGGTAAAGTATTGTAAACATGCATATATTTAACATACAGGAAGCCAAAACCACACCATACATTGTCAAAGCCAGATATGAGCAGTGAGCAATTTAAGATAATAGACATCTGATGCAGTGACCAGCTTTATAGAACTAAAAGTTTTACATGCAGTGTCTGTAGTATTCAAAAGGATCAGTCAAGTGTGTAGCTTTTACTTAAACCAGACGTGTCTCCATCTTTGTTTCCAAAAATAGGAAGGCTACTTTAATATTTAACACGTACACAGAAACCCAAAACGGCAAGTGTTTAACAGATGCAGTGACTTCATTCCCTCCTACTGTGTGAATATAGTCTGTTTCAAGTGATGCATACACCTTGTATAGAATAATGGTCAGCAATTAGAATCTTCAGGTCTTCTGTTTTGTTTGTTTTTGTTTACTAAGAGAGTCTAATAACAGAGTAAGAACCAGTAAATAGCAGTCCACAAATGTTACTTTTTTTTTTTTTTTTTTTTTTTTTTTTAAGAGTAATTTGCATGCTGACAGATATTCTTTGTTGGAGAAGAACTTTTTATTCCTCATAGCTCAATTTACTTTTTGTTTTCTCTTTATAGACCAGGAGCATAAATGTGAAAACCCAGGTGCTTTCTGGCTACAAGGATCAATTTAGTTTGGAAATAAGTGGCCCTATCATGCCTCATTCTCTGCATTCATTAACAGTGTTGCTGAAATCGTCACAAAAGGGCTCGTTTTCTTCCAGCTTGTATACCCATGAGCCAACTGCAGTGTTCAATACAGCCATCCATCCTGAGCTTGTAAAGGTGAGCTGGACTGCTTTTAGGTTATAGTGCTAGGAGGCTAGAAGTGAAATCTTTTCTTTTCTTACCCAAAGCGCTGCCTCTCAGCTGGAGAGAGACATAATTATTGCATCAAACATTTATATAGCATGCAAGAAGTTAACACTAAGGTAGGGGAGGAATCGGCCATGGTACCCTTTCACAATGTAAGATCTAGTGTTAAAAGAAAGTGGTGGCATCTGGTCCCCTAGCCATCTGATGGGTGAATTTTGGATATGGAAACGGGAATCTTTGCATGGATCCCTACCTGATTGAGCCAGAAGTCTTGGGCACCTAAAGCAAGTTAAACCAAAGATAAAAAGTTACTTGCACACTATTCCAAATACCTGTGCATATTTATATAAATGGAGGTTTTTGGTTCCACTCCAATGGCCATTAGATGTGCGCCCACCTGCCACATAAAGGCAAACCTCTTAGGTGGGTCCTACATTAACAATTAACCTTGTGTGCTTCAGCTTAAGGCAAAGAAAATCTCCGGCAGAGAGAGGTATTTTTCTAAACCATTATATACGTATTAACCATTAACAGCGTGGATGGGCGGCAGAACTGTAACACAGCTGTGTGATACAAAAGGTAAATACAAATACACAAAAATAAGTCCTGCGCTCAAACTCCCACTACTCCTGGTTTAAGAGCAGGACTTATTTTTATGTTTTTGTATTTACCTAAAGCAAGTTAGTCTATCCTCCTACTTTATGGCTTAGGAAACTTTTGGAGATAGCTAGAAGAGGTTACAAGAAATTTGGGGCCTTTCTGGCCATTATCTGTGTTACATAGGCTTTTATAGGGAACCTGAATAATAAAGCAGCATGTGCACACTTTAAGCAGTTTGTGTAGATAACTGATTAAACAGTCAAAGGGGCATTCTACTGCCCAAATTTAAAAAAAGCAAACACTAATTAGTAGATATACCCACAATGAAATCGTGCATGGATTTAATTATGCATTTTTTTCCATTTGGGGCATATCTAGAATCAGCTTGCAAAATCTGCAGATCTCCTGTCTGAAGCCTTTGCAAGCCCTCCCCTTCTAACCCCACCCAGACTTTGAAGCTGTCCAGTCACACACTTACAATACAGCTCAATGAGAAGTCTTTGCACGGCAGATGCTCTGGGCAATTGCTGTCTCTTGAGTTTAGCTCCACTGAGCTAACCAAACCAGGAAGTAACCAGGCTTATACTTTTTTTTTCTTCTTAAATTTTTACTGAAATCTGCACTTTTTGTACTAGAGAAAAGGGACATACTATTCACACAAAGCATTTGAGCAAGTTAAAGTGTTTCCCTAAAGCCTGTAATCGGACTTTTTTTTTTTTTTAGGGGTTTGCAAAGTGAAGTAATTTTTCATTTTTGAGAATAATTTAATCTTTCTAATATTTTGAGTGCACTTTCTTTTTAAGTGGCCTGGATGCACTGGCCCTGCTGTTTCAACTCTTCAATGTAAAACATTGCTGTTTTTGTAGAAATTGTCCACTCGGGACAGCTAATTCTCAGAGCACTGTTAAAGCATTGTGATCATGGTTAACATCCCTGATGATAATCTGCTTCTAATTTAAAGCGTTGTGGAGCTATATAAATACCAATAATAATAATGCATTCACTCGACACTAATTGAGATTTCCTAATTTGGATAGAGACGGTGGCCTGTATTTGTGACAATCCTGCCAAATCAAGACATGTGGGAACTATGAATAAGTCCCTTTTAAATATGGATCGCACATCTATTCACCAGGGTGAATTACTTAAATTTCCTATGCGACTAGCCAGGGCCGAATTTTCACCATGTTTGGGCAAGTGGAAACTTTGAGCCTTGTTGTCATTATTTACTGCTAGAAGCATAGGTAATATCATTTTTAAAGTATTTTAAATTAATTAGAAAAATTATTTAAGAAAGTTTTATGCCTTTTGCATATATTAAGCTTCTGTAAAAATAACAAAACGCCCAGGCCACTCTGCATAGTGAAAATGTGTATCTGTTTTGACATATCAATGTCTGCCTACTTTACATTCCGCAGCTATGTGTCTGTGCATTTATTCTTATGCTTACACCTGTCTTTATTTGCTTGTTTCCCAGGAGAACATTTCTTCTGACCTTATAAACTGTGGCCTGCAACCATCCACACTGGAACAGCTGTCTCAGCTCTGCCAACTGGGGAAGTCGTCCTTACGCCACCTAGAAATGTCAGACTATATGTACACCTGGAAATGCTAGTCACAGGACAAATCCTGCAAATTGAGGCCAACTTAGCCTCTCCATAAAGCACTCTTTGCAGTGTAAGTCTCAAAACAGACTGCTACTCTCTGCCAAAATACACACACAATGGTGTGGTTCATTTAGTAAATTAATGCTGTGAAAGTAATAGGAAACACTGATGAATGACTTTTACATCTTCTAAACATATGCATTTCTTGCTGATTAGATTGCACTATGAGGAACCAGGAGCAATTGTTCACTAGGAAAGACAACCAGTGTCCAAACAACGGCTCATCTACTAAAAACACAAATTACATATTCTTTACAGAGCCATTACCTCTGCAAAATATAAACTACAATATTTCTCGTGCGCACGTTAAAAAAAAAAAAAAATTCTTACACTGCCCCAGAGTCGCTTAAAAAGTCTGTAGTATTGTTATATTTTGATGAATTGCATTTCGGGAAGAATCATGGTTCGTTGGAGAATTGGTATACATTTTGCCTTCACTGCCTTTATGATAAAAGTATTAAATTAATTCCCTTTTAAACCAAATAAGTTAAAATAGAGTATCTAGTTGGCTGTTGGCAATTAACCTAGACCAAACAAAGCCATGCATCCTTAAGGTTGTGCGATATTGTTATGAATGAAACTGATCAACTTTTTTTTCCCTTCTGCAATAACCCCAGTACTAGTAAAAATGCACTACTACTATTCTAGGCTCTGAGCAAATCACTATCCTTTATATGCTAGGAGTCACTGCCTCCTGGGTTCTCTACAAAGTGTTCATTTATATGCTGCAAATTTTGTAAAACTAGCCATGTAAAGTATTTTGTGTCTTGGTTTTATTTTTTTAAATTGTGTGATTGTAATAATTGTGAATAAATACAAACCTCGTTATTAATCAGATTGTCCTGAAGGTCGTTATTTTATTTTAATTTTAATTATGAGCGCAATGAAAATTCAAGGATTCCTTTACAATCGTGGATAAAAGGAACACAGGAAATACTCTTTGCTATATTGGTATACTAACTAACACTGTATACGCCATTATACGACCTATGCCCAGATATCTGATACACACGAAGCATAAATTGTCAGGTTATGATGTACTGGCCAATAGAACAAAAGTGGGAGACTTATTCTAGTGTAAGTGATACCTTAATGTTTAGATATCTTACAGTATACATTTAGTACTGCTTCCTCTTCTCTCCAACTATCCTGTTACATAACAAATAGTGGGCACAGCTTATACTCTCCAGAGACCAGTATTCTAATCATTTTAGAGTGCCAGCGATTTGAGTACTGGGAACCAATCCAAAGATGATTTTAAATCATAAAGGGCAGATGTCACATGACAATCAAAATAAAACTACTGTATACATGAAGGCATCTAGTGTCCATGGAGTGGATAATGTGAGCAGAACACCACTCTTATCAAATGTTTACTACGGAAATTCACCAGTAAGGCACAATATCGATAGCATGGTAATGATACAGAGCTTACTCCTTTTTCTTCTCTGTTTTTGATCAGCTGCTGACAGTTGGTTTGACAGTAGTAAGTGGTGGCAGTGTGGGACACAGAGCTGTTTATCTGGACAAGTTAAAAGTAAAATAAAAAGAAAACACACACACAGAGAAGATGATGTGGTTGGAATCCTGCAGCCACACGGCCAAGCAGGTTGTGTTAAAGTCTGACTAATAAGATATTTCCAATTTGTACCAGTTTCGAATGATGCAATCCTTACAGTCCTTCAAAGTTTGACATAACCCTTCAATTCTCTGTATTTCAACGCCTTCCATTTTACAAACTGGTTACAATCCCATGATGTATGAACACTATGAATCTATAATGGAGATAGTCTGCCTGGGTGCGAGACTTCCTCCAGGAGTGTTCAGCACAATGGGAGCATCTTTGCAGGTAGCATGTTGATTTAGTATGCCACGGTTGGGGGCGTGTCCTCCTCGAGGTGCATGTTTGGAGTGGGTCTGCAGCATTCAAAGCAGAGGTGAGGGTAGTGTTATATGTGGAGATGGCCAGTGAGGGACGGAAGGGATGGATAGCAGTTGTGAATCATTATCAGCTGACAGCTGCAGGAGGTCAATAGAATGATGGTTCCTCCTGAGTTGAGAGGCTGAGGTTGTTGGGTGAGGGGGTACTTGAGAGCAAACGATAAGAGAGAAGAAATTGACTGTTGCAGATATAAGATACTGTACGTGCATAAGAGAAAATGAGGTCAAGTATTGCCAGCTACATGGGTGGGAGAATTAGCCCACTGTGATAAGCCAGAGGGAGGAATTAATTGAAAGTAGTTTAGAAGCTGCTGAAGTCAAAGATGGGTTAATGGGAATATTAAAGTCCCTGAGAATTAGGGATGGAATATTAGAAGAGAGGAAGTAGCCAGGCAGCAAAGTGGTCAAGGAAGATGAGAGGGGAACCAGGGGGGAGGTGGGGGGGTGGCGATAAATAACGGCAATGTTAGCAGAGAAGGGTTTAAAGAGGCTTTACTTTCAGAGTGTCTTGGGTTGTGGGTAAGTTGAAGACCACCAAAGGATAAAGATGCAGGTGTAGCAGTGTCAGAGTGGGAGAGCCATGTTCTGTTAATTCTAGTAAATCTAGGGAACAAAAGATGGAGAGGTCGTGGACAGCAGTGGATTTTGTAATATTGCAAACAGAGCGTGCATTCCAGAGGGCAGTATTGAAGGAGGATTTAGAGGAAGAGTAACATGAGATGGGTATGAGATTGGTGTGGTTACTTGAGTTAGTACATGGTGGGTTTGCTGAGATGGGACCAGGGTTTGGAGGGACATCACCAGCTGTTAGGAGCAGAAAGATAGAAAGGACGTGATCCTTGCAATTGATTCCATGCCCTGAGACACTCTCTCCAGACAAAATGAGTGTCTCCTGCATCGGTTGAACATGTTCATCAAAATGTAATGAGTCTTACATTTGAGATATATATATATATATATATATATATATATATATATATATATATATTTGTGCTCGGAATTTATCTAATACGTAATGGAATGTAGAAGGAGAAGCAAAGTTGGTTGAGGTGTGCCGAAACCAACGTACGAGTAGGCCTGTAAAAGAGGGCCCACAAAGGTGAATTGTTAATATTATATTATAGATGGGTGTAGGTGGGTGGGGACAAACAGCTTGCACAACAAAGGTAAGTAGGGGGCGTAGGGTTTATTTAGGATCATAACTCCTCCCACAAATTCAGGCCAAATGGCCTTCCAACTTGTGCTCGGAATTTATCTAATACGTAATGGAATGTAGAAGGAGAAGCAAAGTTGGTTGAGGTGTGCCGAAACCAACATACGAGTAGGCCTGTAAAAGAGGGCAAAAGGATTCAAAGAAAGCACACTTTATTGCAAGTTTATACGGCTTGTGTACTGAAAGCTAGTAAGGAGCTTTTACTCTGATTGAGGTATATATGTAACTAAGCTGAGGATTACCTGTGGCCCCATCACCTAGTGATGTGGACTGGGGTGTAAGAGCTTGGAACAGCTGATGCAGCGCTTCTGCGAAAAAGAGAGACCAGCGAAGGAAGCCATGATGTAGCTTACCTTAATGGAATGTTTAGATGTGAAGTAATGGATTAGTACTGATAGTGTGTGGCTAACCTTGGATACGTAAAACGGAGTGACAGCATATGAGGTATAAATAAGATGCTTGATATGTAGGTTTAGAGGAAAAGGCAAAAAGTACAATAGTTTAAAAAAAGTCTTGAATCAAGCAAACTCTACTTGTGACATGGAACAATATATAAAGCCCTGGCGTGAGTGATAGAGTAGTCGTGAAACTGCGTGAAGCTTGTGTATCTGTATGAGGTGTAACTGTGTGCTTAGTCCAAGATTATCTCATAAAAAGGTTGTATCCTGGATGGTATGTAGTAGGTCGTAGGGAGACCTTAAACTGAGCGTGAAAGAGCTTCAGCGGCTGTGTTGTGGACACCAGGAATGTAAAAGCAGACTAATAAGAGCTGAGAGGTTGCTGCCAACCAAGTCAGCCTATGAAAATAGCCACAAAATGGTTAGCGAGGATGGCCGCCCGAACGTAGGCCAGGTGCCATGGTGAAGGGTGAATAGATAGTAGATTAAAGGCGTTGGATAAGTCCATCTTGCTCAACCAAGCCTTACTACTTGTTAAGTGATAGCTTGTATGGCATGATTGATTTGCGTAGTGCAGTGAGAACTCCATAGTGGGAATGAGGGAGTTTGATGCTGGGAATGGATGTAGAGTGCGGT
This sequence comes from Pelobates fuscus, assembly GCF_036172605.1. Classification (NCBI taxonomy): domain Eukaryota; kingdom Metazoa; phylum Chordata; class Amphibia; order Anura; family Pelobatidae; genus Pelobates; species Pelobates fuscus. The sequence goes on from NC_086317.1 coordinate 35,709,014, forward strand.
GCGGAAGAGGTCTATGATCAGACGTATTATAGGGTATAGTGAATTTCTACATCGATGGGAATGGTACGCCAAGATAAGAAGTGTGAAGAACGTAAGGAGGTGAACGTGAACCCAGCGTATGACTGCTGTGGACAGAAGGTGGTCCACCGTAAGAGGGTCAATGGGTGCAGATAATAGGTTAGGGCCTATGAGTGTACCTGTGGGAATGGCGATAAGGCCCGTGTGAACCCCTGTGAGAAACCCGGCACCAGAATCTACCAGATGCCTAGCTGGGTGTAGATGCAGATAGTATATTAGGATAACAAAGATAACCTTAGTTGGGCTTATCTTAGGTGACAGATGGGCTGCGTATGTGGACTAAGTGTAGGTTCTGGAGCAGATGTGCAAAACCCTGCATGTAGTGAAATAGCATACCCCAGGATTAAAGTCACAGTGCACCTGAGCCTTCCCCAGAAATGAAATGGTCAGCCCAGCTTGTCCCTCTGGCCGCCTCCCTGACTAGTGCGTGGGGTGAAGGGGTGGTGAGAAGTGGAAGTAGCTGTCTCTATGCGAGAAGTAATGATAAACAGAGGAATGGAAAACTTTGTTAAGTCGTGGGTGTCACTCTCTGAAGTACTGAAATGTCGCCAAGAATATAACCTTTGTACTGTAGGGAGTCTTGTGAAGTTAAGTAGTGATGTTAGTTTAACATCCTTTCCATCGAGAATTACTTTCTCCATGGAAATTGGAACAGGGTGGGCCGATGAGACATATGGAGTAGTGATAGTGGGTGGTGGGGGACAGGGAGGGAAATGAGGGGTAAGCCAGACTGTATGACCGAAATCGTCAGGTGAGCGCCTGCCAGGCTTAACGAGACACCTGGTGTGGCTATAGCCGATTCCATTTATCAGCCTGTTAATCATTTGGAGGCTGGCCAGGAAATCGACTGGGGTCTCCTGATTGGAATCTGAGGAGTAAGCAAACGGCCCTTGTGAACTAAAGCCGGGCCTGGGAACATTGGGCTGAGCCATTGTGAGCCAGTGTAGTTCTGCCTTACCGGCAGTGGCTGGGGAGAGGATACCCCTGTGTCAGAGCTCTGCTGATATTTTTTAGAATGTACCAGAATCCCAGGTAACTGAGGGTAGAAGGGGTGAGGGATTCCTATGGAGACCCTGGCCAGACTGGCGTGCTGGGTATTTCGTCCAACAGCAGACCGATTATCGGGATGGATACTTGTGACTATCTGAAAAAGAAATAATGATTTGGATAAGTAATGTGTCTTAGAGGTGTGGATGAGACCTTCGGAGAACTGGCCTGCTAGCTAGTGCCGAAGCGAAGAATTTACCTGGTACCAAGTGACAGGTGAGGCCCTGCTAGTGCCAAGTGGCGGAGAGAGGCTCCACCTATGATTTGGGCCGAGGGGATTTTGTGGCCACTTGAACGTGGTGGCAGGATGTCGGCCTCTCGGTGACCATAAGAGATTCAAAACGTGTGGCCGTGACATGGGAAGCCCTAACTGTAACCCTAAAGAAGGGCGAGCAAGGTGGCTAACTATGATTTGGTCGTGGGGCTGAACTTCCGTGTTGAGGTGGGGTGTAGTAGACCTTGTGGGACCGTAGTATTACTTAGGATAGCTAAGGCCAGCGCCTAACCCTCAATGCCAGTTCTCTAGCCTAATGGGGCTTGTCTCTTAGAATGGTGTGATATAACGTATGTAGATACTTAACCTTGAGTGTTTGTCCACTTTATTTGGGCAACGCGCCGGAAGATGACAATATATTCTTGCTTCATGCCACTAATATAATGAGTGTAAAAATGTTGAACGTATGAGAAGGTGTGTATCAGAGATACTGTAACGTACGAACGTGGGTAAGCTGAGGGACCTGAACGTTGGTCCGTAAATTAGAGACAAGCCCCTGGGTTCCCATAAATGTGAATTTTTTGAATGATACGAAGGCAAAGTGAGGCCTTAAGGAGAAACTTAATCGTAGTGAGTAAGATTACCAATACCTGATACTGCAATGCAGGGAACCAGGTGGACTGTAGGTTGTTGATGGCATAGGACTTGGTGTCTAAGTAATGATATGTAGTAATAAATGACAAAACCTGTGCCGTTAAATATAGTAGTAATATGGTGGATAATGATTATGAGATTGTTGTTGCCATTTTGTGAGGAATCTTAGCCCAGGTACGTTTTGAAGTGCAGAGCCCACTTTGAGAGGTGGCGGGTTGTATGAGGCCGTGGAGGCTGAATGAGGCCTCAAGTGAAAACATAAAATGGTAAACCTTCTTACCTGTTACCGGAATGCAGGATAATGGGTACCTCTTCTTGGAGCTCTGTTTGAAGAAAAGTATAAGTAGTAGCAAGGTGGTGTAGGTTTGTGTGATTGATGTTTTTAAACCGTGAGGAATCTGAGAACTGGCCTGTTGGAAGTTTAGAACCCACTTTGGGAGGTGGGGAGGCTGAATGAGGCAGTGGAGGCCGAATGAGGCCTCGAGGGAAAAAGAGAACTGGTAAACCTACTTACCTGATACAGTAATACAGGGTACTGGGATACCGCTTCTTGAAGACTGATTGGAGGAAAGTGGAGGTGTATTATATACGTAATTTATAATAGAAAGAGTAAAACTGTGCCTTTAAGAAGATCATCCTGTGAAAAATAGATGTCCTACAATTATGTGACAATGGACAGAAAATTTGTAAAACACATATATTTCACCCAGTGATGACTTTAAGAGCCATATAATAAACTTATCATATAGGAAAAAAATTCAATATGAGTGCTTGGTATAAGTAAAGAGACATAACTAGATATTTTAAAGTAGATTAGTAAATGTAAACACTGTAGCCCCTTTCGTTCAGTTAACTGAATGAACAAGAGTACTAAAAATAGAAAGAACTCCCGCATTCGGTAAATGTAACGCACAAAAGGATTTAAACGAAAGCCAATTTAATAATCAGCTGCAGGCTGTAAAGTGTAAATTAACGAAAAAGGTTGCATGAAATAGCAGTTTGAACGTGTTCGGCTGAATGAACGTATGAAAGAACAGACGAACGTAGGGTAAGTGTGCACGTACAGTACATAGAATAAACGAAAGCGTGTGTATTCCGCGTTCGGCTGCTAGCCGCACGAACACGGAAGTTCACGAACAGCGTAACATCACGAATAGGCAAGTAATGAAGGGAGCCTATCCACGCGTTTTTAGGCCTGAACGTGGGAAATAGCCGAACGCCATTTCCCACGTTATGCTTACGTGAACGTGCCGGTCTCGTGACCGGAAGCCGGGTAGCGAGTAGGGAAGTCGGGTAGAAGCCGGTGGACGGGCACGGAAGATGGAGGTAGGAGCTGCTGGCGACGGACTGTTTACTGGAGACTGACTTTGGCGGGAACAACGGACCAGAAGTGCTGGTTGCTATTGTGAAGACAAACAGCTTGCACAACAAAGGTAAGTAGGGGGCGTAGGGTTTATATAGGATCATAACTCCTCCCACAAATTCAGGCCAAATGGCCTTCCAACATACATACATACATACGTATATATATAAAACTAGTCTAGTGATATTTACCCTTTTGGTGCAGTGAAGATGACTCAATCTTAACCCCGGGCCTTCATTTAATAAGAATAGGCTTTGTAAGCACATTGAGACATATATAGTGAGGGAAAAAAGTATTTGATTTTGAACGTTTGCCCACTGACAAAGAAATGATCGGTTTATAATTTAAATGGTATTTGTATTTTAACAGTGAGAGACAGAATAACAACAAAAAAATCCAGAAAAACGCATGTCAAAAAAGTTAGAAATTGATTTGCATGTCAATGAGTGAAATAAGTTTTTGACCCCTTTGACACACTACTTGGTGGTAAAACCTTTGTTGGCAATAACAGAGGTCAGACATTTCTTGTAGTTGGCCACCTGGTTTGCACAAATCTCAGGAGGGATTTTGTCCCACTCCTCTTTGCAGATCCTCTCCAAGTCATTAATGTTTTGAGGTGGACGTTTGGCAACTCGAACCTTTAGTTCCCTCCACAGATTTGCTATGGGATTAAGTTCTGGAGACTGGCTAAGCCACTTCAGGACCTTAATGTGCTTCTTCTTGAGCCACTCTTTTGCTCCTTGGCTGTGTGTTTTGGGTCATTGTCATGCCTGAATACCCATCCACAACCCATTTTCAATGCCCTGGGTGAGGGAAGGAGGTTCTCACTCAAGATTTGACAGTACATGGCCCGGTCCAACGTCCCTTTGATGCGGTGCAGCTGTCCTGTCCCCTTAGCAGAAAAAACACCCCCAAAGCATAACGTTTCCACCTCCATGTTTGACGGTGGGGGCGGTGTTCTTGGGGTCATAGGCAGCATTCCTCCACCTCCAAAAACGGCTAGTTGAGTTGATGCCAAAGAGCTCGATTTTGGTCTCATCTGATCACAACACTTTCACCCAGTTCTCCTCTGAATCATACAGATGTTCATTGGCAAACTTCAGACAGGCTTGTTCATGTGCTTTCTTGGGCAGGGGGACCTTGTGGGCGCTGCAGGATTCCAGTCCTTCACGGCATAGTGTTATTAATTGTTTTTTTGGTAACTATTGTCCCAGTTGCCTTGAGATCATTAACAAGATCCTCCCATGTAGTTCTGGGCTGATTCCTCACTGTACTCATGATCATTGAAACTCCACGTGGTGAGTTCTTGCATGGAGCACCAGACCAAGTGAGACTGACAGTTCTTTTGTGTTTCTTCCATTTGAGAATAATCACATTAACTGTTGTCACCTTCTCACCAATTTGCTTGGCAATAATCTTGTAGCCCATTCCAGCCCTGTGTAGGTCTACAATCTTGTCCCTGACATCCTTGGACAGCTCTTCAGTCTTGGCCATGGTGGAGAGTTTGGAATCTGTTTGATTGATTGCTTCTGAACACAGGTGTCTTTTATACAGGTAACGAGCTGAGATTAGGAGCACTCCCTTTAAGCGCCTGCTCCTAATCTCAGCTTGTTACCTGTTTAAAAGACACCTAGGAGCCAGAAATCTTGATTGATAGGGGATCAAATTCTAATTTCACTCATTGACATGCAAATCAATTTAGAACTTTGATGTGTTTTTCTGGATCTTCATATTTTGTGGTTGTTATTTTGTCTCTCACTGTTAAAATACATCTATCATTAAAATTATAGACTGACCATTAGCTTGTCAGTGGGCAAATGTTCAAAATCAGCAGGGGATCAAATACTTATTTTCCCTCACTGTAAATGCCACAAAAATCAGGCTCTCAAAGAACTGATGATGGCAAATGTAGCTATATCCCCTGACTTGGACCAGCAGAATGTTCTGTGAAGCCTTGAGTAAAACTGACTTTATTGGGCAAAAAAATAAAAGTAAATCTAGTCATATATCATTTGGTAAAAGCGCTGATAGTCTACTTCTAATATCTACAGAATAATCACCCCCCCCTTTTCGTAACACTGTGCACCCTTAGGGAGTGTGTGCTAAACTATGCAGTAATCTATATGAAAAAAAATCACCAATGTCACAACTTTTCAAATGCAATAGTGTTGGAACTTGGGACTCTGAATGTGACCCCTGACTCTGTACATGGGGATCCACTGCTGTAAATACTATACAAATATATCCCTTTCCCATTGTTTTCAAACTTGCATAAGTAGTGTACAATTCAAATTAATAGCCCACTCAGTTTTATTAACACCAATGTTCTATCGAGCTCTATAAGAGTATAACTCATAACTAAAAGACATTTAAACTTAGAACCGGTATTTGGTGCTTCAATTAAAAAAATTAAAAAGTAAACTTTTTTTTAATGTATGTTTATTTTTTGTCAAATAAAAACAATTAAACCAAAGAACAACTTTTGTTTTTACATTTATTTACAGTGAGCATTATGTATTTTGGCAGGCCACAGCTCTGACCAATCCTTATTGGCTCCATTACTGAAGCTACATTTTTACAGTGAGAGTAAAAAAAATACAAGAAAACAGATGACAAATTAAAGACAGAAACAAAACTAACTGCTGAAACGTAAGGTGTCTTCACATACCGCAATATTACCTCCACAGCTAATTTTGTATTAGAATGCATTAGAACCATTCTGAGAAACAAATTATTAATATTTCAAAAATCTGATATGTTCTACTTACCTTTTGCACAACATTTTGGAGTTTCTTGGTAAAAAATAAATATCGAAGCTGTACCACTGAATTATGGGATAAATTTGTTAACCAATCTGTGTTTTTTGTTTTCCAAATAGTAGGTGTGGCTGGCCACAGGTATTGAGACAAACGATATTTAGGAGGTAAATCTTCAGATGTTTAGGCTGGTTAGATATGTTGGCCAACAATTCCCTCAAAGTTGTATTAAGATGCTAGATGTGTTTACATTAAGATTATCTTTAAGCACTTAAAAAGTATTGTAAAAATTACATCAAACAACAAAGTGCATCTGTATATATCCAAACAAGACGTTAACTACAACATCCATGTTTTCAACCTATTCTATTTAAGAACGAGCTTGGTCAAACACAATACAACCATGCCAGAAAGGAAAAAAAATAAAAAGTTTACGTTTATACATTTTCTCAAATTTAAGGTTTTCAGATACATGCTCTAAATCACATTAAGAGGGAAAAAAAAGACTATTTAACACCTCCTCCTCTTTAAAGTGATGCGTAGATCCAGTTGAGGATTACGGAGCACTACTCGAGGCACTTCGAAAGTTAGTGGTTGACGTCATGCTGTCCTTCGGCAGTGCGCCCAACGCTTGGAGGGCAGCTGCGGCTGCTGTTGCTTTGGCAAGTTTTTTGTTGACGCTGGGCTGGCTGGGCTGATGAACGGAACCATTGACTGTTACCTGCACATGAATGTATGGTTAATTGTACTATAGTAATATGCACCTCTATTATAAAATTGCAATATTATACTCTATTCCTATTGGGGATCCAGGCTTCGCTGGATATTTTACTTAAAACGACACATAAATACAAACAGCATAGCAGCAAAATATACATATCCAGTTGTCAGACACATCTTCCTCAAGAATGGTGGTTGGGCTAAAACCAACTAGGTTTATTGAAACTATAGCATTAGGAAAACAGACGTGTATTCCCAATGCTATAGCATTCCTTTAAAGCATTCCCCTTAAATTCTGACAGCATTCTTCTACAACATGCAAGATCTGTCAAGGTCAGGCCATATAAAGTTTAACTTTGCTTTTTCCAAAGACATTTTTCATAATCCGGGGATCAGTAAAACAAAACTAATCTGCTATTCTACAAAAATGGAGACATTGGTAAAATTCAATTCATAAGACCAAAGCAGAGACTCTAAAGAAGACAATAAAACACTTCAAATACCATATTACCTAAAAAGAGCCTTCAAAAAGAGCAGTTTGATATAATGTTTCACAATTACTTTTTCTATGGAATTTATATGAATCTTTGCAAAGTTGATTTCTACCACATTTACACCAACATATCCTGTCCTCTGAAGCCCAGAGCAGAGTAATGACTGAATACTTCGAGGTCCTTACCCTAAAAAGAAACCGTTTGCGATGTTCCGGGCCTGTATCATCAATCAACACAAATTCAGGTGGCGACCATTTCTTCTTATTGCAGAGTTCCATCAACGCTGAAATTGGGTGTTTTCCTGTGGAATAATTAAGGTAAAAAACAAAACATTAGATTATCAATTAGATCTCATGTATTTTAGCATAGAATGATACTTTGATTTTATAAATGACAAGTCAAGAACCAAGTACACGGCCAGAGTAAACAATGGTAAAATAGTTTTATTTTTAGAGGCGATAATAATGAAGTGTAAGGTAGTCATGGTGACACAGAGGCTTTGACATTGTGTAACTAATAGGAATACTTTGTGTATTGGCTTGTTCAAATCGTTCCTCACTATATTTAACACCAGATAAGCAGTTTGGGCCTCCATTTCATCACTTGATGGGTGAACTGAAAGTGCAGCAAGTGTCCCTAGTAACATATCCTGCTTAGTTCTTATAAAGTGCCCAGACAACCAAGTGCAAATATATCTATATATGTTTTTACCTGCTTTTGCATAGCACAGCCTAGATAAAGCCACATCCTAAAACCTGGTTTCCATTAATTATTATTTAAACACCCTTTTCTGTCCCATTACTGATTTTGCCTTTTAACTGAAGCAGCATGGTGAGTTTTTTAGAATGGGCTCACCAATAGATTTGCTTTAATGTTGGCAGGTGAGCTTACACTTCAATGACCATTACACTGGTACTCAACAACTCTCATTTTGTATTCTGGGGTTGGGACAGAGCAAAGGTAACTTTTTCTTTATACATTAGGAACAAATAACTATGGCTGCCGCCCAAGAACAGTGGGAGCTTGGATGTAGGGCTAATGGATGTACTATGTGCTATTAAATAACTTGCTGAGCATGAATGACTACTATAAGACGATTGAGCTGATATGGGTTTAGAAAAGTACAGAATGTGTGTGTGAAGTAACATTAATTGTGTATTGGGCAGCACCGAGACATAATCCAGTATTTGGCTAAATGTTATGGGACGTGGCGGCTTCTACTTTTTGCAAGAAGCGTTACTTTTCAAATAAAGCAGCACATGGCTTCAACAAAGCTAAAAGCATCCAATTTAGAACCAAACATTATTTGTATAGACGGCCTGGTATTTCCAGCCAATCAGAATAGAGCTACGAAATATAATGAGGAGGATGCACAATTGGTAACAGCACATTCTATAATGCGGAGACATGATAGAAGAATGCTACTAAAAACACATATATTCCATAATATTTATCAATATTTGAACATCTCTAAAAAGCGATTTTATATAAACTGATTAAACATGAATGTATAAAAATAAAAAAGAAAGAAAGAAGGAAAGAAAGAAAAAAAGCATGGCAGGAATAAAATAATATCCCGAATAACTCACCAGAAAGATCCTTCATTGCTGGCAAAGCTAATTTGTTTGTGGCCTTTTCTCCATCTGCAACCAAACCTGTACGGGGGAATGAATGACCGGATTTGTAATATAATGTTTACTTATCCCAATATTTAACAACTCTGCATTTGTGAGGTGTGAAAAAATAAATAAAATGTAGAAATCACACTTAGGGCCTCCCTCTTAGCTCCCTGTCAGTCACTGTTATACGCTCTGTCCTTTTTGACCAGCAGGTCAGCATAGAGAAAGGATACAGAGAGGAGGAGAAAGTAAACCATGTTTTTATTTTTCCTCGTTTGCAATGTTTGTCTTGGCTTTACCTTGTCTGAACTGGATTATGACGTGATTTGCTAAATCTTCAATGTAAACTACATGAAAAAGGTTAACACAAGTTAAATCTGATTTTCAATTTTTTTTTTGATTATGTAAATTCGAGAGAACCAACATCACCCCTTTGATAATACCTGTTTGGTGACAGCTACACCCTGACCAGCATTTCAAATAGCAGGTAACGCACTTATGTCCATGAGAGCATCATTGTATGAAGAAAATTCTCACAGCGGATAGCAGTGTCACCTATTAAACCATTCTCACAGCGGATAGCAGTGTCACCTATTAAACCATTCTCACAGTGGATAGCAGTGTCACCTATTAAACCATTCTCACAGCGGATAGCAGTGTCACCTATTAAACCATTCTCACAGTGGATAGCAGTGTCACCTATTAAACCATTCTCACAGCGGATAGCAGTGTCACCTATTAAACCATTCTCACAGTGGATAGCAGTGTCACCTATTAAACCATTCTCACAGCGGATAGCAGTGTCACCTATTAAACCATTCTCACAGCGGATAGCAGTGTCACCTATTAAACCATTCTCACAGTGGATAGCAGTGTCACCTATTAAACCATTCTCACAGTGGATAGCAGTGTCACCTATTAAACCATTCTCACAGCAGATAGCAGTGTCACCTATTAAACCATTCTCACAGCGGATAGCAGTGTCACCTATTAAACCATTCTCACAGCGGATAGCAGTGTCACCTATTAAACCATTCTCACAGTGGATAGCAGTGTCACCTATTAAACCATTCTCACAGTGGATAGCAGTGTCACCTATTAAACCATTCTCACAGCGGATAGCAGTGTCACCTATTAAACCATTCTCACAGTGGATAGCAGTGTCACCTATTAAACCATTCTCACAGCGGATAGCAGTGTCACCTATTAAACCATTCTCACAGCGGACAGCAGTGTCACCTATTAAACCATTCTCACAGCGGATAGCAGTGTCACCTATTAAACCATTCTCACAGCGGATAGCAGTGTCACCTATTAAACCATTCTCACAGCGGATAGCAGTGTCACCTATTAAACCATTCTCACAGCGGATAGCAGTGTCACCTATTAAACCATTCTCACAGTGGATAGCAGTGTCACCTATTAAACCATTCTCACAGCGGATAGCAGTGTCACCTATTAAACCATTCTCACAGGGGATAGCAGTGTCACCTATTAAACCATTCTCACAGCGGATAGCAGTGTCACCTATTAAACCATTCTCACAGTGGATAGCAGTGTCACCTATTAAACCATTCTCACAGTGGATAGCAGTGTCACCTATTAAACCATTCTCACAGTGGATAGCAGTGTCACCTATTAAACCATTCTCACAGCGGATAGCAGTGTCACCTATTAAACCATTCTCACAGCGGACAGCAGTGTCACCTATTAAACCATTCTCACAGCGGATAGCAGTGTCACCTATTAAACCATTCTCACAGCGGATAGCAGTGTCACCTATTAAACCATTCTCACAGCGGATAGCAGTGTCACCTATTAAACCATTCTCACAGTGGATAGCAGTGTCACCTATTAAACCATTCTCATATTGGATAGTAGTGCCAACCAATGCACCATTCTCATATTGGGTAGTAGTGCCAACCATTGCACCATTCAGTAGTGGATAGTAGTGCCAATCATTGCACCATTCTGTAGTGGTAAGTAGTGCCAACCATTGCACCATTCTGTAGTGGTAAGTAGTGCCAACCATTGCACCATTCTGTAGTGGATAGTATTACCAGCTATCGCACCATTCTGTAGTGGAAGGTATTGCCAGGGATTGCACCATTCTGTAGTGGATGATACCAGGCCATTGCACCATTCTCAGTTAGTGGTCAAAGCCATATCTACGTCTCTCACAATACAGTGCCAATTATTACTATACCCCATACTGGATAGTACCATTTATTACAGCCCCTTTATTATGGTAATTTATCCCTTCCCCTATTGCTCCCCTTTTATATCAAAGCATTTCACAGTTTACAGTTACAGTGGCAGCATGTTTCATTTTCAAACACCAATACAGTTTTTTAGTTTTAACTTTCTTGTTTGTAACCTTGTAGGTACAGAGGCAACACATGTGCATTTCGTAGCTCTGAAATGAATGAACATTGTCATGGATACGAGCCATCTCAGCCCTACTACCAGACACAAACACAAAATGAAGGCTCACAGTTCTGGTCAGAATAACTGCTTACTAATGACATCCCATTTATGATACAGTAAATCACAAGTTGAAATATGTGGAAATAGATTCTGATGAACCTGGAAAGAAGTGAGAACCCCTCATTTGTTTTACATCAGGAATTAATGATTTATTTTATTTTTTTTAAATAGAAATGGATAAACATGAGAAGAGAACCACTTATCGTGTGGACTGAGAATGTGTTAAATTTACATATAAAGAGTACCTCTGGAGCAGTACTAAACCCAGAGCACTCTGCAGGACAATTCTCTATGCCAATTCCAGTTTTCATGTGATTTTTTTTCACTTTTAGCACCGACAGTACAAATTAAAGAGTGAATTCCTTGAAATCTGAAGTGAATTAAAAGTGACTAACACTTTGGACCAAGAGAGCCAAACTGAAAAGATACCTGGGCTCAATACTTCCACTATAAAAACATATGTGTGCTTTGCACATCAGAAAATTAATCCCTAGTATTCTAGCAGAACAATCGCGGATCAATGGTAAGACTCCGAACCTTGAATATGCGGTGCAATTCTGGGCACCAGTTTTATAGAAAGATACTGCAGAACTAGAAAAAGTGCAGAGGCAATCTACAAAACTAGTAAGAGGGATAGAAAACATTAGTTATAGAAAGGAAAAAAAAAACTAGAAAGACCATTTATTTTCCTCAAAGGGGATATGATAGAACTATACAAATATATACAAACCCCGTACGTGCCAACAAAAGACCAAAGGTAACCCATTGAGATTTGAAGAAAGGCGTTTTCACTTACACCAGAGGAAAGTGTTTTTTACAGTAAGAACAATTAGGATGTGGAATTCTCTTCCTAAAGAGGTTGTCTTCTCAGATTTTATAGATATTTTTAAAAAAAGGGCTTGGATGCTTTTTTGCATTAACAGAATATTCAAGGATATAAGTGATACGTGTGTGAACAGGTTGTTGATCGAAGGAGAAATATGATTGCCATTATGGAGTCACGAAGGACTTTTTGTAACATAATTGGAAATGTGTACAACTGGATTTTTTTGCCTTCTTTTGGAGCAACAGCATAAAAGCATGAGTTTCAAGTTTGAACTCTATGGACTCTATGGTAATACCTAATTTGTTAGTCTAGAAAAAAAAAAAACTATAAGGAATTTGAAGCAATGATCACGTAAATTTAAAAAAAATGAAATCCACTGTAGATCCTCGAGTAAGTAGAATTACCTTTTCGATCCGTTTTAAAATCAATAAGAATGGGATTAACATTCCCTTCATTATGTCGTCCAAGGCCCTCTCCTTCACGCCACCCCATTTTTCGCATAAGTAGGGCTCCCCGGCCTCCAGAAACAGGTGCAGCTTTGAGGAACTGATCCTAAAACATAGACAAACACAAAGGAAACAGCAATGCGAAATGTCAGTACATTATAGAAAAAATATAAAACACAATCTAAAAGGTACTCTAAAAACATAATTTGATTTTTTTTTTTAAATTAAATTAAATTGGTTTAATAGTAATCCATGCACTATTCTTTTCATTGTCTTTATATATATCCTTGTTGTTTACTACAGAAACATACAAAAATAACTAACATATATATATATATATAATATTCTTAAAAAAACATTTATTCTGGAAAACAACAGTTAAAAAATATATATATAAATAAATCATTACTACATAATGGTTAATATTAACTGTCTATGTGGTGTGTACACTACAAAATATCTGTTCGATATTACCTTAACATTTAAGGTGTTAACCATTCAAACATACAAAGAAATCAGAGCATTATTTTTACAACGCAGTTCATACAGTTGTAAAAACGCCTTAAATGGTTACCTACCTACACCTCTCTCTTTGGCTGCAGTGTGGTGACAAGTACGGCAGGCAGTGATCGTGGACAGAAGTCAGCTACAAGGATTTGACCCTGCAACAAGTTTCCATATAGAGCGGTAAATGTTCACAGGTCACTCTGTGAACAGTCACCTCTCTCGTACCCCATTGCTCACCCAAGCAAAAAGCTGTCCTACCTTGCTCCTGAAACCTGAGACACTGGGCAAATGCCAGTCTGTCATTTTCAGTTCATCCTGGACTGCTTTACAAAAAAAGTACTTTGGGACAATAACAACATAGTATCGCCAAGTTAGTGTTTCTCTTAACTCTAATCTAGCGGCCCTTTGTAATTTAGCATTGCACATTCCATTCAGTTTACACTGCAAATATTGAAATAAACAGAGGACACTAAGAATCGCCACAAAAGTGTAGATGGGTTTTCAAGAAAGGATATTGGCTTCTATGTAAAGCGTTAATTCCAAGGACCTTGGACTGAACCAGATCATGCAGATGCAAGTAGACACTCCAGCTGCTCCGGATGCAAAAACTGCCTCACTCTGTACACCCCAAAAGGCGTTTACTTACTTACGGGTTCCATCCGCCCCTCTCTTTTTCCAGGAAATTTTCATAAGAGAAGGGTAACCATGCTGTGAGTGATAAAAACCCCAGCCAAAGTCACAACGGGGTCCGATTCCGCTTTTGTACCTGCTTTGCAATGATAGAATTTTCAGCATCAACATCTGTTTCAATGTACCGGTAGAGCTCAATAAAGAACTCAATGCAGTGTTCCAAGCCAAGAGAAATAGAGCACACACTAAGCATAGGTTTGATCCCCGGCACAAAATGCATCTCTGCATCAATTTCTCCATGAGCCCCAGTATATAGTCAGTTCACATGATAAAAGAGATACATTCTTGTCACTACATATCTTAAAATACTGCAAAAAACTAAATGACCACATTGACCTGTTAAACTACATAGAACATGCATTGATGGGTCAATGCAGAGAATCTATACACTAAACAAAAAATGGACAATCACAGATGATAAATATCACTTGTGAATTTACACGGATCCAAAAAGAAGTGTTCCACAAAAAGAGGCTTACTTATATAGTTCTGCAAACATGCATGTTCCACAAACAGTGGTATCTAATGCAAACCATGTTTATGGAAATAACAGAATCTAACGGATATGCAGAGGGAAAAGCTGATGAGCAACATGGATGGTGTTCTCTGGAAACATGTCAGCAGACGTCTTCTGGCCCAGGAGAACTCCACTGCCCGATGATGAGATGACGGGTGGTCCCTTCTCGAAGACGGCTGTAATCAAGACTTTTCCTCCTTACACTGGAGAGCTCTTGCCTTCTCTTCTGGTCAACGGCTTCTCCACTTGTCTGCATACTGCCAGATTCTGCTTCTTACCATAAAGTATGAGGACATTATATCTCTAGTGTCAAGTTCTGCAGGTGGATTAAATAACTTGCCATTTATAATATTCAAAGAGTCGAGTCACAAGAAAGGTTCTGTTAACATGTGAACTGATTATATAATTCAAGGTACACTGAAACAGACAATATTTTAAGGGAGAGTAAGAATATCTACGGCTAAACCAAAAGAGGGGGAGGGGGATACAACAGGTTCTGTAGAATTAATCCCATGAGAGAAAAGAAGAAAAAGAAAAAAAAAAAAAAACACAAAACAAAGCAGCTAGCATCTAATTGTCACAGGACTAGTTTGTATTCTTCAGGGGACATAGATCAATTAAAATTAACTCTTATATCTACTAGTACTTAAATAATATTCAGAAAGATGTGACAGAATCCTATCAGAAGCAAGCCTTTGCATAACTGACGTATCCCTGATGACTACAGTTTGTTATGTGCTGTGCAAGAATACCAGCCAATACGTTTCTATATGGTCACATACCTTTTTGAGCCAGGCCTGGGGGCCACTGTTGCTAATCTCATCTGCAGTCAGGACTTGCGCTCCCGTGCTTCCTGTGAACTGCCCCGGCAGCGATGTGGACTGCGCCCAAGCGTCAATCTGAACAGGATGTGAAATGTGTATGGTAAGATTTTTTTATTTTTTTTTAATTACACAATTTCTGCTATTAGCAGTAATAAATAAAATCTAGTATTTTAAGGTAAAAGATACAGTGTCAGTATGTATGGCCTGTAACAAACATGAGAAAATTCCTGAAAGCACATGTGCAAGATCAGATCAGTCTGAAGAAGACCACAACATGCACAGCACTGCTTGACGCATGTGCATATCAGCTCTTTGGTAACTCTTAAAGGACCACTCTAGTGCCAGGAAAGCATACTCGTTTTCCTGGCACTAGAGTGCCCTGAGGGTGCCCCCACCCTCAGGGACCCCCTCCCGCCCGGCTCTGGAAAGGGGAAAGGGGTTAAATCTTACCTTTTTCCAGCGCTGGGCGGAGAGATCTCCTCCTGCTCTCCTCCTCCGATCCTCCTCTTCTCCTCCCCGTCGGCTGAATGCGCACGCGCGGCAAGAGCTGCGCGCGCATTCAGCCGGTCACATAGGAAAGCATTCATAATGCTTTCCTATGGACGCTTGCGTGCTCTCACTGTGAAAATCACAGTGAGAAGCACACAAGCGCCTCTAGCGGCTGTCAATTAGACAGCCACTAGAGGACATAGGGGGAAGGCTTAACCCATTCATAAACATAGCAGTTTCTCTGAAACTGCTATGTTTATGAAAAAATGGGTTAACCCAAGAAGGACCTGGCACCCAGACCACCTCATTAAGCTGAAGTGGTCTGGGTGCCTAGAGTGGTCCTTTAATACTGGGTATTTAACATATAGTATCTTAGCCTAGCTGTTTCTATGATGTGCATACACTAGTCCATTAGAAAGACTTTAACGCCATCAGTAGGACTAGGCTCCAGCGTTATGGCTGCATGGGTTAGCATGCGCATGAATTCTCACACAATATCAACCAGCGTATTATGAGCAAAACTGAAAAAAACGACACTAAATAATCATTAAAATGACAGTTAGAACCCCTGAATAACTAACGTATATAAATCATGAGAGATGATTCTGAACTTTATGATGTGTGGAAGCGGTCTATAAAAGCTTATTCAAGATTTTAAACTTTATTTCTCCACATCGAGGCTCCACCCACCTTCCATAAGGGTAAGTTGGACTCTGCATTGAGCTTTGCAAATGCTTGTAAGGTATGAACCTGCACTGCCTGCTTACGGTGTTCAAATCAGTCTCCCCCACTTGCCGGAGCTGGACTGTGAACAGACACACAGCGTTTCACAGCCCAGCTTATGGAGCTGAACACTCAGCCAGTGTGCTATGAAATTAATCTTTACATTGCCAAGTTATTCCTATCTGTGTTTCACTACATTATGGACCCCACTTCTTCTGTATTATATCCATCCAATGGATTACACTCTGGGGTGGTTTTATCAGACACTACAATGGTCCCACAATCATGTGCTGGATATGACACCAAACACCTGGTCTTACTGAAACTTATCTCTGCTTCCCCAACCTTATATGCTCCTAGGCAAGCAAAAAAAAATAAAAGCAACACCTAGCCGGCAATCTCATCTAAACCTCTCACCTTGACCCCATGCAATCTGGTGCTTGTATTTATACCAAACCCGTAATGATCAAAACAATAAATAGCGTTGTTACAAATAGAACTACCTGTCACTTTTCACTAGATTCTCCTGTTAATCCGGATCTCAGAATACGAAATTCTGGCCTGCTGGTTAGCACATTTCTTGGATTGCTCTTTCAGTGTCGCCCTTTTGGCACCTACAAATCTCCGCCAACACGCTGTTAGGGCATCTCCAGGTTCTGTTTTCAGCTAACTTCTCTTCTCTACACATCCTCTACCAGCCAATAATTAGGTTCCTTTAGAAATGTGTTTGCATTCCCTTATTTGTGCACATGTATAATATAAATAAGAGCGGCGATAAAAAATTATATAAAAAAAAAACCTACTGTGAGAAAATGTAAAACAACGCTAGCATGCAAATGTGCAGATTGGTGGAGGAAATAAAATGTAGTGTAAACTTGCTTCTCCACCCCTACACATTTGACCCAAAGTTTTCTCAGGTGTTTAATATGCTTCCCTTTCCTTCTCACATCTTCATATGATGCTTTCAGTGCACAAAATCCAGTTTGTACACATAGATCGATGTCAACACCAAAGATGTAAAAATTTTGAATTTGCTTTTGAACAAAAGCAAGAAAGTCATCATGGCAAACTGTAGATTTTATATTCACTCTTCTTTCATCTTCTTTAGTTTGTTATTGGATTGCAGAGTATTGGGTTGCATGGAGACCATGGTGTTTTAGTATTTTAGTTAAATAAATGTACCGGTATGTATATAGGAATGTATAACACTACCTATAAAGTAGGGGGAGAGGGAAATGTATATTGAGTAAAACTAACACTGGATAGAGATTAAAAATAAATAAATATATATAGATATATAACTATGTACAAGATACAGAGTCCAAATAAATCAATATGTAAAGTTAGAACAATGAGTCAAATCAGTGTAATAAATTACATTAAAAATATGAATTAAAAGGTGAATAAAAGTTCTCAAGTTATAGCAAATTGATATAAATATTATCAAACCGGCAACAGTGGTATTTCCTAAGTAACCAATATGGAAAGGCTATCCAGAAAAGCATCCACCATCCAGACCACGGTGCTTTAGTATTCAGTAAAATAAGTTCAAAGATTGCTGGTACACATCGGTTACGATGCTCCCCTGGTGACACCCCGCCCATAGAACCACTTCTTCACAGCAAACCACAAGAGGGACACATTAAAAATAAGGGAACTAAAAACTATTTTTAATTCACAACATTTGCAACACTTTACGAGAGCCAAAGCAAGATGTTGACACTTGTGAGTGTGGATTAAAAAATAGACCAGATTATTTATTAAAATAAGAATAACTGGGAATTCAATGTGAATTTCAAATTTAAGGCCAACATAGTCAAATTGAAAACACAATTGTCTTGGGAGAATTTTTCAAATTCAGCTCTTTTGGCTAAAATTGTATTCACTTTGAATTCCCAACAATTCTCATGTTAGTAAATAACCCTGTTAGTTTATCCACATATTTTGTGTGTGCCATTTACAACATCCTCTAGACCAGCCTGATGGAGAGGAACTACATGTGCAAATAATTGTTGGGTTGGTTTTTGGGGGGACGGGGATAGTATGGCATTAGATTCTATTTTTACTTGTTTAATAATAATATAGGGATCCTGTGCTTTTAGGAGCCTTTGGTATTATTTGTGAAGCACCCCTTATTGTTTTGCAGTAGGTGGGTGCATTTAACAGAAGCACACACCTGTCTTGCTGATGCGAGAACAGACGTCCATATGAATGACACAACATGCAAAGATAAGTGAGAATCTCAAAGCAGTTTGGCCAGCAGGATTAGAGAAACAGAGAAATCAGGATCAAACAACAAGCCAGATTAACCATAAGGGAAACTAACTATGTAAGAGCGGTGAATATACTTTGTATCTACAGTGGTTACATAGAAAGGTTTAGGGGGAGAGGGGAGATGAGATGCAAGCATGTGATTTGTGCATCTACAGGGGGGGAAAAAATGATAAAACAAAAAACACACACACAAAAAAAAAAAAAAACAGCTGTAAATACAGCTACGAAAATTAAAGGAAAGTTAAGAGATTCTATCTAGTGGAAATAGGGAAGGCCGCACAAGACTGCAGTGAAGGGTAAATGCAGAGGGAAGGTGTTTTCTGATCCCTAACATGCACTGACTATTCTGCTTATTGATGAGCAGCTCCTAGTAGCTTCTGTTACCTTAATCCAAATCCTTATCTCTATGATGAAATATGAACTCAACAGAGTAATGATCAAAGCCATTCCCTGACATGTCAAGCTACCGTACATCGTCAGCAAGGTGTCAGTTTCCAGGCATAGAACTGAAAGTATCTCAGGAGGTCGAAGTGTTCGCTGCTCTGGTCTCCAGAGAAATGACTTGTCCCTAGGCAGCTGCCCTTTTTACCCCACATTAAAGTTTTGTATGCCTAATTATGAAAGACTTCAACTTGCAGGTCACCCAAAGCAGAGCCCTCTTTCCTGGCCAGCAATATCACCCACCTGTTCCTGGGCACGGTTTAACATGAACAAGGCTTCAAGATCAAAAGGGTTTCCTGTAAGTCTGGTCTGCGCGATTGCTCGTTCGTTCATGGCAGAAGTGATGTCCACCTGCTAAAAATAAAAGAGGATAACATTTATTATTTTGAAACTTCTAGAAACTGAAAATGACTGTCACAACTTACAATAGATTATTCAATAAACAGTAAACGGCAAGATTGGTAAAATAGCAGCATTAGAAAATTCTTACAGCTCAGCTATTTTGGCTTTAAAGTTTCAGACTGATTTCACGGTTTGGTGAATAAAGACCCTCAGTTGACATAAAATAGTAATATGTTCCAACTGACACCATAGTTCTATGACATTTATTTTAAATTACCATAAATTTAGTAACATATTCTACAGTAATTTTAACAGAACAAACCTGAATAACTCGGTTAAATCAAGTATTAGCAGGATGCGTCTTACACCCAGGAATACGATGAATGAGAAAAACATAAAAAAAACACAATGAGAAAGTCTGCAACAGGTAACCTAATTCTGCAACTGTGCTAATAAACTAAACTGCTAAAATGCTTAGCCCAAAAGCTCAAAGGATTAAGGGAGTTTTAGTTTTAATGTAGATGCACTAACCCCAATCTAAAAAGCACACACATTTCTCTTTAGTGACGGGAGACACAAATAACAAAATTGAGGACAATAACTGAACAAATAACTAAAATGAGAACAATTAACTGATTTGTCCCAAAGCACTGCTCACGAATTCTGTATAAAACTCTTCACCAACCCTTTAAAAAAAAAGATTCAAAAATACTGCATGCCTCCTAAAAATATTTATAAAAAAAATAAAAATAAAAGTCAGGGAGCCACGGCTCCTAAAATTGGACAACTTGTCCTTAATTCCTATGTATCATTTACATAGGACTGAAAGGGCATACATCTCGCCTGGCCACTAAAATACTGATCCAACACAGAAATGTCTGTCAGGCTCATACTATAAGTGGACAAACCCCTAGCATTAAGGGAATTTTGGACAACATGTAATGTAAGCATTTATCAGCTACCATATATAACTCTGCTCATCCTACACCTGTGATAGCGGAGAATGCTGAGAGATATATTCAAATTAAGGTATTAAGCATCATATTACTCAAAAATAGGTTAGGCTAGCATTCTTGCCATCAGACCTCATTTGCCATTGGCAAATTAAAATTCACTCCTGACGAGCATGCTTGCTGTGGCCAAGTTCGCTCTGCTGATGTCATGCCCCCTGGCTGGAATTGGAGGACAAGGGTGCCACAAGTGTGGGATGTACTGCCATTGGAGGCCTGTCACCAAAATGTTTTACACACTGACATCACACATCCAATATGCACAGAATAAACATTGGCCACACGCCGCTTTTGTTCCAGGCTTGCTAATGACACCACAATGACTGGAGGAGTTAAACTCTGTAGTGGTCAAGCAACACAACCAATTAGAATCACTAAAATTGTCATGGTGTTTGGAGTAAGCGTTTAAGCCCTGCTGCTAGTATAGAATCACACCGGTCCTATAGTTTGGAAAAGCAATATGGGAATCCTGGACTGGCTAACTTGCATGTGACATGTGAAACACATTAGCTTTCCGAATCTGGTATTGCACAAGCTCACAAGAAATGGAAAAAGCACTACTGGAAATAAACGGACCAAATTACCATTTTTTTCTAGTAACTATTTAACTCACACAGAGTGTTATATCCAATAATTTTATGAGAAAGTAGATTTACAGATATACAGCACTGATTGAGTTATTTGTTTAAAAAAAAAAAAAAAACTATTGCAACCCAACAACCAAAAAAAATAAATATAAAAAAAAATAACATTTATTTTAGCGCTTTTCACAGAAGATTGATAAAACTGTTGAATTAATTGAAAGTGAAGTCATTTTGTTATTGTATAACTCTGTCCCAGGCTAGTCAGAGGACATATGTCCACTGTCTGCAAATTCACAAATCAGACACAGATTTGTGAATTATCGGTTTGAAAATGTACGAATTAAAATTTTAATATAGAAATATAGAAAGCAACAACATTACAGGGACACCAAAAGCCCACAGTGTATTGAAGTGGTTATAGTACTAAAAAGTAAAAAAAAAGTTTTGATTATTAAAAAACCAAAAACAAAACCAAAACATGGGAGTTCGCAAAGAAATCCCAATGTGACATATGTTGTGGATCTGGTGGCTGTGAGGTGAAAGGTAAGTTTTACTTACTTCAAGCTATCCCTCATGGTCATGGCCATCATCCTGCTCGTCCTGTTAAGCTCCTGGGGCAGAGTACAACACTGAGGTCTATGGAGGATGTGGTGAGACTACCGGACCCTCCGCATACTATGACTGAACACCACAGCTGTCACTTGTGACAGGCTCTGGAATCAAGCACAAGTTAACAGCAGAGCTCCACCTTTGTCAACCTCAGACATGTCCATAAGACAAAGTCGTCTCTACTTCATCCTAGGCTATCTCTGGATAGTTGGGTCAATATTTAATATAGAGTATACAGGTTTGTTTTCACAGCAATACAGAATAGAGGGACTTCACTACGCTGTTGCAGATATGGTGCTTGGATTTAATAGCATTTTAAATTTAGAAAACATTTGTATCTGTTTCTGTGCGTCAAACTTGCCTGGTTCCAATTACATGTTTGTTAGTCTACCCATTGTAAAGCGCTACGGAATTTGTTGGCGCTATATCAATATAATAATACTAACAACATCAAAGTAACCGTTTTTAAAACACAATTCACACCCAACAAGGGATAGAAGCTTTTTACTGTCTGGTGTAAAAAAAAAGAAATTAAAACAATTAAGACACTGACATGCAAATATAAGATCTAATAAAAAGAAAATTTTGACCAGAAAAAGTATTTTGAGTTTAGTATACGGCCAATCGGTTACAGGGGACTAATTCAGTGATTCTGAGCAGTCTTATTTTTTGAGTGACTGTGATTGGATTAGTAGTTGCCTTCACAACTTAAACCAATAAAAACACAGCATTGATATTAATTGTAGAAATTAAATTTAGTTTTCTCAACCACTCATTGCCCGTGGCTTCTTGTAGCAATAAAAATGCAAACATTCAAGTTATATAACCTTTACATACACATTTGAACGTCTTGCATCAGCGTCTATATACAGTGCCTAGCAAGTATTGACTTTTTTCCACACTGTGTTAAAACCGGAATTCAAAATTCACTGTTTATTCTATTTCCCCCTACTGCCACAATTTACGAAGACACAGAAACATAAAAATAAACACAACAGAGGGGGCTCCAGGGACACAGCTTGAGACCTTGCCAAGTCGGCTACTCACTGGGGGCCGGAGAACCAATGCCGCGGCCTGCTTTGCCAGAGCTGGGGAGAGGCGGCCTATCTCCCCACTCACCGGTAACTCACCAGTCCTAACACTCTCCTTCTGGACTGGCAGGGCTCATCCCGGTCCGCACTCGACTACCTAAACCAACTGACACGGCACCCATCTCCAAATCTGAACCAGGGCCTAGACACACTTGGAAAGGCGACTTAAGATGGCATAGAGAGGAAGCACATGTGCAGCATGCACCAACCCCTATCTCCGTGGAGCTTATTCTGCAGTGGCTAGACAAGCACTTCCAAGGCTCTGGAGAACCACCAATCATTGTTGCTGCCCCAACCTCGGGTGCAAGAGCGGAGTGGTGAGAGCCGGAGGACTCCCTCGGGCCTAGTTATACTACGCAAGCCTATACCTACTACTACTGGCCTACCCGGGTCAAGAAGGGTTTGACCCAGATACATTTTCCACAGACGGAGGGACTATTGCCACAGACGGTGGCAGAACATCGGGTCCCCCCGCCACTCCCGTCCTGGGAGGGACTTGGACCATCGAGGATAACTGGTATGTGGGCCAAAGATGTCAGCCTTCCTACCGGCCTGGGGCTGGAGTTTCCTCGCTCCAAACGTGCCACCACCTCTGTACTCTGCCCTGCTTTAAGTGCATCTGGCTCCATACAGGGCCAAGAGCGGAGACGCACCTCACACATGAGCCGCAACTGGGCTTTGTTTTACTTAACAGCACCCTACAAGCAGTGCCCAGCCAGGGAATCGGGTGAAAACCTTGCAGGGGGTGACATACTGACCACCAGATGCCGAGCACACAATCCACCAGCCGCTGACCTGAATGTCAATAATATCTAATGTGCATATAAAACATACCATACCCATATATTCCCTCTCTCTTTAACATTAAGGCCATGACTTACTACCCTACCCACATGCCTCCTCATGACTAGCATCTGACAAAGCAGGGTGCTAGTGTTAGCATAGTCCCAGTGGATATCCCTTAAGTCAGACTGTCTTGTCAACATACTAAATATCCGGTAACAAATGTTGCGTCTCCATAGATAGCAGTGTTCTGCATGTTTGTAGCTCAGCATGTTAACTCTAGATTACCAACACTAGCTTGTCTCCTGGCCATACAACCCACCACTATCTGTTTGCATCCATCTTGAGTCCGAATTGTAGGCCAGACAGACCTGACTAGAACCTTTCTATCCGGTTACCATCAGTTTATGTTATATAGTATGTCTAAACCTTAAAAAATGTTCCACTATCTCAACGCCACATATGTGAAAGCCTGTGATAATATTGTGACTATGTATGCTGTTGTGGCATCGTATGCGGTCTTGTAAATCTGTGCACAAAAAAAAAATAAAAATAAAAAAAAAATAAACACAATAACATTGTGTTGGTTGCATAAGTATTGACCTGTTCTCAATACTATGTTTGCAATTCTTTACACACAGCTTTGAACTTCTGAATCTTGCATTTTGCCTATTCTTGAAAAAAATGCTTTCTCCATTGTTTTCGAAAACAGGTGCCATCTTTTTACACGTTTGTGGCCTCTTGCATTCATCACATGCAAAAATGATTACAGGAACTATATATTGTTTTCCACACCAACAGGCTTCTCCTCAATTATATGGCAAAGCCTAGCTTTGAGGAGTACCTTCTTACAGTTGTTGCATCAATAACGTCTCCCAACTCTTCTGCGGATTTCTAAAGACCTTCTGGAATTAACAGTAATTTCTTGTTTTCTTCAACAGTAACCCAACACTATGCAGTTAGTCATATTCTTTGCATTTTAAATAATGGTTTTAAGGATTTAACAGCACTTCCTCCAAAAGTTGTTTTAAAGTTTATATTTTTCTCTTCTCCAAGAATCTAGTTGGTATTTTGTATATTTTTCTTTTCCAAGAATCTAGTTGGTATTTTGTATTTGTATTTTTTTTCTCTCCAAGAATCTAGTTGGTATTTTGTTTTGTATTTTTCTCTTCTCCAAGAATCTAGTTGGTATTTTGTATTTTTTTCTTCTCCAAAAATCTAGTTGGTATTTTGTATTTGTATTTTTTTTTTTCTCCAAGAATCTAGTTAGTATTTTGGATTTGTATTTTCTCCAAGAATCTAGTTGGTATTTTGTATTTGTATTTTCTCCAAGAATCTAGTTGGTATTTTGTATTTTCTCCAAGAATCTAGTTGGTATTTTGTATTTGTATTTTCTCCAAGAATCTAGTTGGTATTTTGATTTGTATTTTTTATTCCTCCAAGAATCTAGTTGGTATTTTGTATTTTCTCCAAGAATCTAGTTGGTATTTTGTATTTTCTCCAAGAATCTAGTTGGTATTTTGTATTTGTATTTTCTCCAAGAATCTAGTTGGTATTTTGTATTTGTATTTTCTCCAAGAATCTAGTTGGTATTTTGTATTTTCTCCAAGAATCTAGGTGGTATTTTGTATTTTCTCCAAGAATCTAGGTGGTATTTTGTATTTTCTCCAAGAATCTAGTTGGTATTTTGTATTTGTATTTGTGATTTTCACAGTGAGAAGCACGCAAGCGCCTCTAGCGGCTGTCAATGAGACAGCCACAAGAGGCTGGATTAACCCTCAGTATAAACATAAAAGTTTATCTGAAACTGCTATGTTTATAAAAACAAAAAAGGGTTTAATCCTAGAGGGACCTGGCACCCAGACCACTTCATTAAGCTGAAGTGGTCTGGGTGCCTAGAGTGGTCCTTTAACTCCACATCATGTGCTGCTATGCAATTAGTTATAAGAGTCACCAAAATCGGGTGAATACTTATGCAAGAGTTTGCAATTTGTTAACAATTTAGCAAAACATGAAATTTAGTTTCCCCAGTCCAAGATTTACAATTGTGTATTATTATTATTATTGCCATTTACATAGCGCTAACAGATTCCGTAGCACTTTAAAGTATTATGAGAGGGGGGATTTATCTATAAAAAGGACAATTACAAGAAAACTTACAGAAACAATAGGTTGAAGAGGACCCTGCTCCAACGAGCTTGTAGATTAGTTATAAAAAAGTATTATTCATTTAAATAGCAGGTTTCTCCACATTATAATGCACAAACATCTAACAGTTGTACTTTAAAAATGTACTTTAACAGCTTTTGTATTCTCGCATTCCTGGCCCATTCTCTGAACTACAATTTTTGTGAACTGCACGTTTTAAATAAATATTTTTTTATTTTTTTCATGGTGACCTTTAAAAGCAAATAACTGATAATATTAATAACTGGCATAAAAGCTATTAGATTAGGGTGGAATAAATCCTTCTGGATTTGGACTACTCAAGAAAAGTGCAACTTCTTTCAAAGTGCAACTTCTTTCATTCAAGCAACAATTTAAACCATACAGCCAAGTTAAACGAAGCAAGATCTCTTATATTAATGAGTGAGATCAGAATCAAAGCATATTGTATACACAAGTATACTGCGGTGGGATGTATGGCAAGTCGATGTGACTGTCAGTTGGATGTTTCAGTGTGAAACAAGCTATTCTCAAGACTTGAGTACCCACACTACTTTTATTTATTGAAAAAGTGGCTAGGAGTTTAGATACACCCAGGCATTAATATAGGAGTATGCAGAGTTAGTGCGTGCATCTCGGGTATATAGTATATGCCCACACATACATAAAAGCTCTATCAGCAGGAATGGGAGCAAAACACTTTTTTCACATAAGGGACCGATATGTGGTGGTGCACAAAATGACAAGATGCCATGACAACCAGTGTGTGCTACACATAGGGCAAGAACAACAAAATAAAACATTATTTATTTATAAAATATTTTACTAGGGGAAGACATCATAAATGTGACAGGGGGTTATAAGCCAGTCAAGGGTGGGAAACAAATTACAAATTGTACAGGGCAACAAGATCGCTGGGGGGTGTCGGGAATGGGTACGGAAACTCCAAAGGGACTTAAAGGCCACAAGAGAGATTCAACAGAAGCACAAGACAGATGTAGAGAAGAACAATCAGAGGGGCAAAGATTCAAGAATGTAAAATAAATAATAGATGGAAACGTCATAAGGGAACCAAGCACGGAAACGTGTGTGCAAGAGCGTAATGGAGAAGAAAAATGAAAACCAAGATGCTTATGTAAATTGAAGGGGACACCCGCAGAAATCATGTTAAACATTGGTATGAAACAAGGTTTTATGTTTTTGTAACACTAAGGAAATTAATTAGGTTTTGAATAGAGAATGCAACAAACTTTTGATTTGGCCACTAAAAAAAGTTCCTTGTTTTGATTGATTTTTTTTTTTTAACTTACTCTGCCTTAAAATGTTAAATGTGTGTACATTAGCTTAACAAAATGAATGGAATCTAACCAGAATATTCTCGAATATGCTGCCAGTCATGAAAACTTATTTATTTATTTTTTTTACAAAATCTAATCAAACTAATTTTTCTAAAAATACAGGTGAGAAATAAAAAAGGTGTTTAGGTGTTCAAGAACCCTAGCCCTCTCTTCCCTCTTTACATTCCTTTTATTGGTCCTTGAAGACAGGATTTATGAACTTATCAGAGATCATCGTTCAAGGTACTATCATGCCCAAGCAATGGAGTTACGCATAAAAGCTGCAGAAAGAAAAACAGAAAAAAAATAGCTCATTTAGAAAAGGAGAAAGGTCTGGTTTTTAACAAATTTCAGTAATTTTTCTTTTTTTAGAGAACAAAATGTTAGTTCTGACAATTCTGAAGTTATACTGAGGATACTGTTACAATTCTAAACAGATGTAAGGGGAGAAATAAGTTTAAATTTAAAAGGAGATACATACAAATATCAGTTTTCCTGCTCTAGAGAAATGAAAGTAACCATCATGGGCCCTCAGCACATGTGCCTCGTCTGCCATTCTTTCAGATCTATCCAGAAAGTAAAGCACTTTGTGACAGATCAGAGAGGATGCTAGGTGACAAACTTTGCAGCCCGGCTAGAAATACATGTGGGATATTTTACTTTAATATTCAAATATGTAGAAACCCTAGGAAATTCGGGATCACCACGTATATATTAAATGGTATGGAAATTTTAACAGGACTCTGCTATTTTATAACATAACAAGGCCCCTCTAAAATAAACACTGACAATTGTGAATAGGGCTTTATTGCAGAACGTAATGTGGAATTAAAAATCTCTTCTATTCTAAATACTGGCTAAAAGCGCAACTAATTTATTAAAAAAAAAAAAAATTCAACTTAGCCCAGTGATGGCTAAGCTTGACACCATAAATAGTTTCTGGACTACATTTCCCATGATGTTCAGCTAGCTTTTAGACTCTAAAAGCTAGCTGAGCATCATGGGAAATGTAGTCCAGCAACAATTTATGGTGTCAAGCTTAGCCATCACTTGGCTAGGTTGATATTTTTATTTTTTTTAGACTCTAAAAGCTAGCTGAGCATCATGGGAAATGTAGTCCAGAAACAATTTATGGTGTCAAGCTTAGCCATCACTGACCTAGCCCTTATATGATCGTTTAAACCCTACAATGTAAAACAGGGCACTTTATAATGGATTGGAGGAGATTGTAATGCCAGCTTGGATGCAGACATCACAGCTGGAAACGACACCGGAGATGTACTGGCACTGCAAACGAGGAGAGTAAACTTTATTTTACACAGCAAATGCCGGGTGGACAGAAGAGAACACATAGTTCTGAAATTCGATTGTTTCTGGACTACATTTCCCATGATGCTCAGCTAGCTTTTAGACTCTAAAAGCCAGCTGAGCATCATGGGAAATGTAGTCCAGAAACTATTCATGGTGCCAAGCATAGCCATCACTGACCTAGCCCTTATATGATCAGGATTGAATAAATGCTTTGGACTTTTTCAGATACATTGTATTTAATATCCTCCCAGCCAAGATCAAAACTGATCCGCTGGAGATGTATACTGTCACAATGTGTTTGCTATACTTCATTACATGAAGGATAGCAAAGGACATGGTTAAATAATCATATTATCGATTCAAAGGGTCTCAGAGACACCACTGACAACTAGCTGCACCAGGTCAATTCGGTGTTAAAAGTACACTTGGTGGAAAAAGCAGCTAGAAACTTATAAGAAGCATTGTAAAAACAATAACATTCCCTACACAAACTTCACTCCCAGAGGACGGAACAGAAAAAAAAAAAAAAGTTTAAAAATGGTAGTGATTAAAAGTAGGAGTTTCACAATACCCCTTAAACTTCCTCATAGTCTAAATGAAAGTTGGCACTCCACTACCCCTTTCTCTGTCCTTTTTTGTGTCAACAGTGACAAGCCGCAGAGGGGAAGCGCTGAATCATGTATTTAGTTCTGTGTCCATGGTGCTTTCTGATCAGTACTGTAACAGGCCACGCTATGGAATCATTACTTACACCCACAACTACGTAGTTATGCTACATTTTAACAATTCCATTTGATTTGTAATAACTAATATTTGCCTCATATTGTGGTAAAATGCTTTAAATTCATAATTAAAGTATGTACATTACTTTTAACAGCACTATTTTCCCCCTAAAAATATTTCTTTGACACCGTTCTTGCAAATAAAAGTGACATCTTCAAAATTCTACCAATGTCCAAAATGCTGTGCTTCTATTAAATCAAAATTGTTATTTAAAACTGTGATCCCTTTTATCTGGATAAATAAATGAATGTAAGACAAAACAGCAACAGTAATCAGAAAGGCTTTCAGCTTTAAAACTAACCCTGTGGGTGCAGTGGTCCTGTCATTTAAACCCTACAATGTAAAACAGGGCACTTTATAATGGATTGGAGGAGATTGTAATGCCAGCTTGGATGCAGACATCACAGCTGGAAACGACACCGGAGATGTACTGGCACTGCAAACGAGGAGAGTAAACTTTATTTTACACAGCAAATGCAGGGTGGACAGAAGGGAACACATAGTTCTGAAATTCGATTGCTTCTGGACTGTAGGTTCCCTTTAAGGCTTCATTAGGTAATTGAAGAGCTGTAGGTTCCACACCCAGCAATTCTAGTTATTAGCTGTCTCTTTTTGAGTAGAGTATTAATTTCTAACAATCACTAAACTGGGTGCTTTTCATGATTGGTGGAGCCAACACCAGCCAATTACAGCTCTGTATGAGCAGCCAATAAACATGCCCAGTTAAATGGCCAACATATACCCTCAACAATAACCAATCAGTAAACAGCAGCCAATAACGTTTCATCGAGAATGAATCATGAGAACAGGAAGTGAGGAGCGAGATAATCTATTTTAGTCCCCTAATTTTTTTCCTTAAATGGCCCTGAGTCTTGTTAAATGAAAGCAATAATAAAACAGTTAAAAGAAAAGTGGAGTTGAAATCAGACTACTTAATAAAACATTAATATTGTGGTTGAAATCATTTAAAGTGCCAGCGCTTACCAGAGGTCGCTTACCAGAGGTCACTCACCTTACCATAATATGCTATCAGTATTGTATTGGAACGATTCCCAGGGCGTGCTCCTATTGCCTTTAAGGGGGAAATCCACTGTCAAAACGAAGCCTCAAGGTTTCCAGATCTTCTCCCTGGTGCCTCACCGGGAGTAGTGCAGAAGTGCTTAATTTAAGTGGTAGATCCACCTGAAAGGCAATAACACCCCCTCCAGTGCCACACACGGCGTATAAGAAGGAAATCGGATACCTAAGCAGTCCTTATCTGTGTGTATGGCAAATTCCACCCACACCCCCTTAATTTGCTGACAGAAGAATTCTAAACAACTGTATTAGTCAATACAGAATTGTAAATGTGTTTCCATTGACTATAGCATGCAACTTTATATGCAACAGAACAGTAGACTGCATGCATGTTGGGCTGTATTATACCATATATTTACTATTGATATAAGGGACTGGAGTAGCACTTTAAAACAACCCCATCAATTGGCATTGACTATTACAAAACCTGAATGGTTACCATCAAATTGAAATGTATTAGGAAATCAACTACCATCCCATACCATCTTTTAATGGACATCTTACAAGTTCATATATTATTTCTGGTTATTAGATCACATTGTTAGATGTGGTATTATCTAAATACAGTGTTTCTGGTTAAACTTTGAAACATACTTCAATAATCTATTGCAGAAGTGTAGGTAGGAACCGCACTCAATCTCTAAGCAGCCACCCGGTGCTCCTGAGCAGGACCAGCAACCCCACAAAAGCAAAGCAAATAGAATAAATCTCCAGGCACTCAGGTTTCATGAAACAGAAAGGACAGCAACGTTTCGACGTAACAGGAGGTCTTTGTCAAGCTAACACCATAAAACAACATAAGTGTATTTATAGCAAACAGTGTGAACAAGTTCAGCAAATAATTCAATTTTAAAAAAATCAATTAAAAGATATTAACATAATTAGTTTAACCCCTTAAGGACCAAACTTCTGGAATAAAAGGGAATCATGACATGTCACGTGTCCTTAAGGGGTTAAACAAACCGTGTAAAGTTCAACAGAACCTATACATGTAATAAATATAATAATCTGTGACTTTCCCTGTGTATCAGAAGAGGGAGAAGCAAAAAATAATGAAAATAAAACAACAACAAAAAGAACGTTAAAATGCAAAAAATAAGCAGAGGGCGCCTACCCTAAGCGCCAATGGCTAGGTGGGAGGCAAGGAAGAATTTCCTGGTCTTGGAACGCATAGTGGCAGCGCATGCGCAATAGAGAGAAAGGGATAAACAAAAGCCGTTGGTACAGTGATAAACAGACGGCAATAAACATTTGTGCGTGCATACGCACGATCTCGCAAGAAATAGCACAAAACTGTAATAATCCAGCACCTATGTCTCCAGGCAATCTGTTAAATGGAGACCAATATGTGCACACATATCGTCAAAGCTAATGAAAAGACCTAATGGATATAAATCCCATTTGCTCTCGCGCGTGCGAAGCTGGGTTAATGCACCAAACAGGTTTTATATACGTGGGCCAATCTAGCCAAAAGTTTAAGATGAGGTTCTCTAAACATAAGTAGACAATCCACACTGGATTGACTGACTTAGCACTTCCTGCTCATTTTTTGGAAGAGAGACAATATCTCTCAACTAAGGTTCTAGATTTTAAAACAAATTGTGGAACTGCCTAAGAGAGGTGATAGAAATAGGAGATTACTGGATTCGGAACCTTGACACGTTACATCCTAAAGGTTTAAATTATGAATATGATTTATCTATGTTGATTTGCGCTATGGTTGCTGTTTCTGATTTTATTGCTGCATGGCTACATGTAGCTAATTTTTAATGTTTATGAATTTTTTACTTTTTCAGGTCTCCTGATAGAAATTTGGTGTTGGTTCTTATCAACTACACCCCAATTCCTTTTTAATTTGGCATGAATTCTGTATTATCTTTTCGGGACCACTTTGACACTAGTGATGTACCGAACTGTTAGCCGGCGAATAGTTCCCGGCGAACATAGCGTGTTCGCGTTCGCCACGGCGGGCGAACACATGCGCGGTTCGATCCGCCCCCTATTCGTCATCATTGCGTAAATTTTGACCCTGTGCCTCACGGTCAGCAGACACATTGCAGCAAATTAGCAGCAGACCCTCCCATCTCCTGTACAGCATCCATTTTAGATTCATTCTGAAGCTGCATTCCTAGATAGAGGAGGGAAAGTGTAGCTGCTGCTAATTTGATAGGGAAATTGATAGCTAGGCTAGGGTATTCAGTGTCCACTACAGTCCTGAAGGACTCATCTGATCTCTGCTGTAAAGACAGCACCCCAAAAAGCCCTTTTTAGGGCTAGAACATCAGTCTGCTTTTTTCTTCTTCTGCGTAATGTAATTGCAGTTGCCTGCCTGCCAGCTTATGTGTCAGGCTCACAGTGGATACTGTACCCACTTGCCCAGTGCCACCACTCATATCTGGTGTCACAATAGCTTAAGCTTGCATTTAAAAACCCAAAAAATTTTTTCACTGTATTAGATTGAATAGCAGTTAGTTGTCTGCAAGTGTCTGGGTGTCAGGCCTTCAGCATGTACTCTGCCAACCTCTGCAAGTGCACTTTGCCACTCATATCTGGTGTCACAATAGCGTGCCTTTAAAACGCAAAAAAGTTTTTCACTGTAAGCTAATAGCAGTCAGTGTCCTTCCAGTGGGTGTCAGGCCTTCAGCGTGTACTCTGCCAACCTCTGCAAGTGCACTTTGCCACTCATATTTGGTGTCACAATAGCGTGCCTTTAAAAAGCAAAAAAGTTTTTCACTGTAAGCTAATAGCAGTCAGTGTACTTCAAGTGGGTGTCAGGCCTTCAGCGTGTACTCTGCCAACCTCTGCAAGTGCACTTTGCCACTCATATCTGGTGTCACTATA
The DNA here is from genome assembly GCF_036172605.1 of Pelobates fuscus. Taxonomy (NCBI): domain Eukaryota; kingdom Metazoa; phylum Chordata; class Amphibia; order Anura; family Pelobatidae; genus Pelobates; species Pelobates fuscus. The sequence continues at coordinate 35,742,117 of NC_086317.1, forward strand.
GCGTGCCTTTAAAAAGAAAAAAAGTTTTTCACTGTAAGCTAATAGCAGTTAGTTGAAAGATAAAAATGTGGTGAGAGCACTCAGAACATGCAAAGATAAAAAATATATTACCAGACTTGATTAAAAATGGGAATATCTAGAACAATAAAGCACAAATACATAGAGTAATATTGTCATAAAAGAGATAAAATTAAAAAATGAGACTGGTTACACTCACATATTACTGAGTCACTTTAAAAGCTGACTCAGACTTAGGGCTTTAGTGGAGATGAGACTTCTTCAGCTTTAGACGTCCTGTACCGGTTATGTTTGGTCTGCACTGGGAAATGATTCTTCAAATTACTCCAGGAAGCAAGATCCAATATAAAATTTCTTTATTGTAAAATAACTAGATATTAAAAAAATAGTAACATCTATCTTTGTCCAATACAGGTAAAAAACGTCCTTGAAAGCACAATACCACGACGCGTTTCGGCACTCTCAGCCTTTCTCAAGTGGTCCGGTCTTCTCATCTCCTGAGTCTTCTTAAATATTCTCAAATTTGGCGCCCTTTCGTCGGTGTCCTATGTCTCTTCCGCTTTCGTCATTTCCAAGCGTCCTTCGGTTACGTTGCGTCACGACGTCCGGCGTCTGCGTCATCAGTCCTCGTCCCGGCGTCGGTTTGCGTCATGACGTCTTTTGGTCGCCGGACCCGGAAGTGATACCGGCGCCATATTTCAAAGTCCACAACTATACAAATTTGCCAGTCCTTTAAACTACACGTTACAAGACAGTGATGAATGATATTTCGAGGGGAAAAAAGGAACGAATATATACTTATTTTCTACATATAGTAATACATAAATATAGGGATATTATATTCCTATTAGGAAGGAAGCAAAACACGATTATTAATATTTTTAAAAAAATAAATTTTTTAAAAACATACATAATAAAAAGCCACATCTAAAAAACTTATAAAATTACATATAAAATTGTAAAATTATATACATGAATTAATCTCAAAGTCAATATTGAGGCCATGGGGGGATAATGATTCCAGATTAAAAATCCATTTCATCTCATTTCTGCTGAGGAGACTATCTATATCTCCCCCTCTCCAATGGGTTTTTACGGCCTCTATTCCTATAAATTCAAAAACATTTATGTTTCCTCCATGTACCTCTAGAAAATGTTTAGAGACATTGTGCAAAGTGAATTTCCTATTTATATTGTACACATGCTCCCTCATTCTTATTTTCAGTAATCTTGACGTCTTCCCAATATATTGTGTGCCACAAGGACATATTATCATATATATCACATTTTTTGAGTTACACGTAATAAATGATTTAATCTCATGTGTTACGTGTAACTCAAAAAATGTGATATATATGATAATATGTCCTTGTGGCACACAATATATTGGGAAGACGTCAAGATTACTGAAAATAAGAATGAGGGAGCATGTGTACAATATAAATAGGAAATTCACTTTGCACAATGTCTCTAAACATTTTCTAGAGGTACATGGAGGAAACATAAATGGTTTTGAATTTATAGGAATAGAGGCCGTAAAAACCCATTGGAGAGGGGGAGATATAGATAGTCTCCTCAGCAGAAATGAGATGAAATGGATTTTTAATCTGGAATCATTATCCCCCCATGGCCTCAATATTGACTTTGAGATTAATTCATGTATATAATTTTACAATTTTATATGTAATTTTATAAGTTTTTTAGATGTGGCTTTTTATTATGTATGTTTTAAAAAAATTTATTTTTTTAAAAATATTAATAATCGTGTTTTGCTTCCTTCCTAATAGGAATATAATATCCCTATATTTATGTATTACTATATGTAGAAAATAAGTATATATTCGTTCCTTTTTTCCCCTCGAAATATCATTCATCACTGTCTTGTAACGTGTAGTTTAAAGGACTGGCAAATTTGTATAGTTGTGGACTTTGAAATATGGCGCCGGTATCACTTCCGGGTCCGGCGACCAAAAGACGTCATGACGCAAACCGACGCCGGGACGAGGACTGATGACGCAGACGCCGGACGTCATGACGCAACGTAACCGAAGGACGCTTGGAAATGACGAAAGCGGAAGAGACATAGGACACCGACGAAAGGGCGCCAAATTTGAGAATATTTAAGAAGACTCAGGAGATGAGAAGACCGGACCACTTGAGAAAGGCTGAGAGTGCCGAAACGCGTCGTGGTATTGTGCTTTCAAGGACGTTTTTTACCTGTATTGGACAAAGATAGATGTTACTATTTTTTTAATATCTAGTTATTTTACAATAAAGAAATTTTATATTGGATCTTGCTTCCTGGAGTAATTTGAAGAATCATTTCCCAGTGCAGACCAAACATAACCGGTACAGGACGTCTAAAGCTGAAGAAGTCTCATCTCCACTAAAGCCCTAAGTCTGAGTCAGCTTTTAAAGTGACTCAGTAATATGTGAGTGTAACCAGTCTCATTTTTTAATTTTATCTCTTTTATGACAATATTACTCTATGTATTTGTGCTTTATTGTTCTAGATATTCCCATTTTTAATCAAGTCTGGTAATATATTTTTTATCTTTGCATGTTCTGAGTGCTCTCACCACATTTTTATCTTTCACTGTATTGTTTTTTGTGTGTTGGAGTGATTCACACTTGGTGATAGCAGCACCAATTTATACTCTGTTCCCCAAATACTATTTACTTATATAATAGCAGTTAGTTGTCTGCAAGCTGGTGTCAGGCCTACAGCGTGTACTCTGCCAACCTCTGCCATTGCACATTGCCACTCATATCTGGTGTCACAATAGCGTGCATTTAAAACCTCAAAACTTTTTTCACTGTTATAGATTGAATAGCATTTACTTGTCTTCAAGCGGGTGTGTCAGGCCTACAGCGTGTACTCTGCCAACCTCTGCCAGTGCACATTGCCACTCATATCTGGTCTCACAGTAGCTTGCACGCATAGTACCACTAATCCCCCAAAAAATGACAGGCAGAGGCAGGCCACCCCGCAGGGGCCATCGTGGTCGTGGTGCTGTGATTCCCTTTGGCCCTAGAATAATGCCCAGTTTTCAGAGGCCACGTACCCTGAACTTGAAAAGTTCTGAGGACATAGTTGACTGGCAAACACAGGACACCCAATCTACTACAGCTTCCGCTCGGAACCTTGACGCACCATCCTCCTCCAGCTTAGCTTCAGGCACCTCTCAAGATACCACTCACCCGCCTGCCGCCACCACCAACACTAGCACCACAGCCGCTTCACTTGGTATGTCAGAGGAGTTATTTACACATCCGTTTGAAGAAATGAGTGATGCGCAACCATTATTGCCAGAGGATGTAGATAACAGGGATATGTCTCAAGCAGGCAGCATTACACACATGGACGTACGGTGTGATGATGATTATGTTGTACCCGCTGCTGCTTCCTTTGCTGAGTTGTCAGATACAAGTGAAGCGGTTGATGATGACGATGCGTTCATGGATGTCACGTGGGTGCCCGCTCGGCCAGAAGAAGAACAGGGTGAAAGTTCAGATGGGGAGACAGAGAGGAGGAGGATGAGACGAGTTGGAAGCAGGGGGAGGTCGTCGCAAGGAGCTAGTGGCACAGTCAGACAGCATGCATCGGCACCCGGGGTCAGCCTGACACCACGCCAATCAACGCATGCTGTGTCCACCACCAGAATGCCGTCATTGTAGAGCTCAGCAGTGTGGCATTTTTTTGGTGTGTCTGCCTCTGACAACAGCGATGCCATTTGCAACCTGTGCCAAAAGAAACTGAGTCGTGGGAAGTCCATCACCCACCTAGGTACAACTGCTTTGCGTAGACACATGATCGCACATCACAAACGCCTATGGGAACACATGAGTACAAGCAGCACACAAACTCAAAGCCGCCATCCTCCTCCTGGTCGAGCATCTTCAACCACGTCAACCACTGCTGTCCTCCTTGCTCCCTCTCAACCATCCGCCACTCCGTCTCTCGCCTTGAGCAGTTCCCGCTCATCTGCCCACAGTCAGGTGTCTGTCAAGGACATGTTTGAGCGTAAGAAGCCAATGTCAGAAAGTCACCCCCTTGCCCAGCGTCTGACAGCTGGCTTGTCTGAACTATTAGCCCGCCAGCTTTTACCATACAAGCTGGTGGAGTCTGAGGCGTTCAAAAAATTTGTGGCTATTGGGATACCGCAGTGGAAGGTACCCGGACAAAATTTCTTTGCACAAAAGGCAATCCCCAACCTGTACTCGATTGTGCAAAAGGAAGTAATGGCATGTCTGGTACACAGTGTTGGGGCAAGGGTCCATCTGACCACTGATACCTGGTCTGCAAAGCATGGTCAGGGCAGGTATATCACCTACACTGCGCATTGGGTAAACCTGCTGACGACTGCCAAGCATGGAATGCGTGGCTCTGCAGAGGAGTTGGTGACACCGCCACGACTTGTAGGCAGGCCTTCTGCCACCTCCTCTACTCCTCCTACTCCATCCTCTTCCATAACCTCCTCGGCTGAGTCCTCTTCTGCTGCTGCGTCTTGCTCCACATCAACGGTACCCCCACAGCTCCCCAGGCACTATTCCACATCCCGGATACGGCAGTGTCACGCCGTCTTGGGTTTGACTTGCTTTGACTTACACGTGCATGGCACATGTGTGTAATCTGAACGCTTTGTGCATAAGTACACAGGCTTACAGGACGTCCTGAAGCAGGCCAGGAAGGTGTGTGGTCATTTCAGGCGTTCCTACACGGCCATGGCGCACTTTGCAGATATCCAGCGGCGAAACAACATGCCAGTGAGGCGCTTGATTTGCGACAGCCCGACACGTTGGAATTCAACACTGCTAATGTTCGACCGCCTGCTCCAACAAGAAAAGGCCGTTAATGAATATTTGTATGACCGGGGTGCTAGGACAGCCTCTGGGGAGCTGGGAATTTTTTTGCCACGTTACTGGACGCTCATGCGTCCTTTTGAGTAGGTGACAAACCTAGTCAGTCGCACCGAAGGCACCATCAGCGACATCATACCATTTGTTTTCTTCCTGGAGCGTGCCCTGCGAAGAGTGCTGGATCAGGCCGTAGATGAGCGCGAAGAGGAAGAGTTGTGGTCACCATCACCACCAGAAACAGCCTTATCAGCATCGCTTGTTGGACCTGTGGCAACGCTGGAAGAGGATTGTGAGGAAGAGGAGGAATGTGGCTTTGAGGAGGAGGAGGAAGACCAACCACAAAATGCATCCCAGGGTGCTCGTTGTCACCTATCTGGTACCCGTGGTGTTGTACGTGGCTGGGGGGGAAGAACATACCTTCATTGAGATCACTGAGGAGGAGGAACGGGAAATGAGTAGCTCGGCATCCAACCTTGTGCAAATGGGGTCTTTCATGCTGTCGTGCCTGTTGAGGGACCCTCGTATAAAAAGGCTGAAGGAGAACGATCTGTACTGGGTGTCCACGCTACTATACCCCCCGGTATAAGCAGAAAGTGGCGGAAATGTTATCGAATTACAATAAGTCGGAAAGGATGCAGCATTTGCTAAATAAATTAAAAAGTATGCTTTACACAGTGTATAAGGGTGATGTCACAGCACAACGGGAATCTAACAGGGGAAGAGGTGAAAGTCATCCTCCTCCTCCCACGACCACGCCGGCAAGGACAGGATGCTTTAAAGACGTGTTGTTAATGGAGGACATGCAGACCTTTTTAAGTCCTACGCATCACCACAGCCCTTCGGGATCCACCCTCAGAAAGCGACTCGACTCGCCTTAACTGCAGATATCGACAGTCTGAGGAGCGATGAACCCCTTGACTACTCGGGTGTGCAGGTTTGACCTGTGGCCTGAGCTATCCCAATTTGCAATAGAACTTCTGGCCTGCCCCGCTTCAAGTGTCCTGTCAGAAAGTACCTTCAGTGCAGCAGGAGGTATTGTCACTGAGAAGTCTAGATTACCTCACCTTTATTAAGATGAATGAGGGATGGATCCCGAAGGGACTGACAGTGGGCGATACATCCGACTAAAAAAAAGGCCTGATGAGATGAGCTGCCTTGGGCTAAAAATGGTCCACACGCTGCTGTATTTTAGCTCTGAATGCCGGTTGACTTGCGTGACTTATCCGCCACCAACTAGGGTTCAAGCCGCAATGTTTTAGGGCACTTTCTGTCTGGGAAACAAACATCAATTTTTATGGCCGCTGCTACAGCAGCGGCTGCAACAATGCCTAATTTTTCGGCCCTCTGGTGCTGCACTGTGGCTTCAAAAACCAAACCAAAAAAAAGGCACATAACAGGGATTAAACTGATAGGAATAGTACTACTTAACACACCACTCCGATCTGGTGGCACATTAGATTGCACGCACAGTGCCCCAAATTTGAAGTAGGAGGACCGACCAAGCATCTTTTTCCATCTCCCGGTTCCTAAAATCGATGCCATATACATGTCCCCTGATAGGGCGCCAGCTCGTTATTCTCTTTTTCACTTCACTAGGGACACTTTACTGCACTATGGGCACTTAGACCCACTCTTTGTCTTGCACACTGTTATTCCTAGCCAGCATCTGTGATGGGAAATCAGGCAGTCATCTAAACGTTTAGATAGAGCTTTAGCTTAGAACACCCTTGAAGGTGTTAAGGAGATTAGGGCTAGTTTAGAGGATTCTTCTTCGACCTCTCTGAGTCTTTATAGCCCTTCTACCTATCCAGCATTTCTGGAAAGTAGCTAAGAGAAAGGGTGTGTGTGTCTGTGATACATTTAACTTTATATCACCTTATGTACACTTTATCACTCCGGTCTCTATACTCTCTGCCTATACCCATCTATTTAGAGGGAATTTCCTTGCCCCTGCCAATATTATATAATAGGTAATAGTATTACCATTATTACTCAATTAGGTCTCTGAGGACAGGTGTCAATCCATATCTGCCAAGTGACCCTATGTAGGGGGAACAGTCCCTATTCTGCTCTGTCAGTGTGTATAAGGGGTCACTGAGGACAGGCGTCAATCCATATGTCAAGGTGTCAATATGTCATATGTCAGGTGTCAATCCATATCCATTGTGATTTAGGAATGTTAGGTGATTTATGCCCTTTATGGAATAAAACCAGACTCTGCATCAACTGTGTAATTTTCCATGGGAGTTTTGCCATGGATCCCCCTCCGGCATGCCACAGTCCAGGTGTTAGTCCCCTTGAAACAACTTTTCCATCACTTTTGTGGCCAGAAAAAATTTGCCTGCCCATTGAAGTCTATGGCGGTTCGCCAACTTTTGCGGCAGTTCCCGTTCGCGACATCACTATTTGACACAAGATATTATCTATGTGGTTGCACTATAAGTATTCTTATATAATAATATTTTTAAATGCACTTTATAGTCACATAATATTAAAAACATCATATGGTTTTATTACTATACCTTATTACTTAAATTTATACTTGGCACTTTATTTCAAATCTAATTATTACTTAACTATTTACTGTGATACTTTACACATGAACTTTGTTTAATGTACATAGTATATGCACTTAATAAAAGCACTTTGTTGAATGTACATTGAGTACATAGCACGCGCACACTACTATTCTATGGCATTTTTTTTTTAACTTATTCTATTACGGATGTAGGCGATTTTATAAGTAAATAAATATTTACATATTTTTGTTATTGACACTATTTTCACACACTTTATAGTCGATACTATAGTGGGGTTACTTATGTGCATATATTGTGAATTAATTAACTCTCTTATATATTTTACCTGTTTTTTTTTGTTTTTTTTTTAAGCTGTGATGTAATCAAATATATTTTAACTTTTTTATATTCTCATCTGTCTAGTGGAATAGCTCTTATTTGGTGATAAAAGTAAAAACTTAGATGAAATTATATGCTATTTAATTCACTTTATTTTTTTCTATATTTTCTGATAAAATGTTTTAGAAGTATATTTTTTTCATATACTCTCAGATTTACCTTTGTCTTGTTGGGAGCTCATTTGAATTTTTTTTTAATGAATTTTATTTTATTTTTCTTCTTTAAGCCTTTGGTTGTTTACTGATTAAGGATATGTTAATCTCTGGTTATAAGCACGCGTAGCTACTCCTGTTCGGTGCATTACCCAGGGACACATGCGCGAGAGCAAGTGGGATTTATATTTCTTATTACACACGAATCCATAGGACTTTTCATTAGCTGCGGCAATACGTGTGCACATATTGGTCTCCAATCGGCAGATTGCCTGGAGACATAGGTGCTGGATTTACAGCTTCGTGCTATTTCTTGCGAGATCGTGTGTAGGCACGCTCGATCGTTTACTGCCGTCTGTGTATCACTATACCATATATTATTTATCCCCCTCTCTAGGGCGCATGCGCTGCCACTATGCGTTCCAAGACCAGGAAATACTTCCTTGCTTTCCACCTACCCGGTAATGACTCCATTGGCTCATCTGCTCATTATATGCTTTTTTCATTTATTTTTATTATGTTTTATTTTATTTTCATTTATTTTTTCTTCTCCCTCCGATACACAGGATTAAGTCACGAATTATTTATTATATGTATGGGTTCTGTTGTACTTTGCACGGTTAGTTAAAACTAATTATGTTAATATAATTTAATTGATTTTTAACTGAATTATTTGCTGACCTTGTTCACAATGTTTGCTATAGATACACTTGTGTTGTATTGTGGTGTTAGCTTGACAAAGACCTCCTGTTATGTCGAAACGTTGCTGTCCTTTCTGTTTCAATAAACCTGCCTGCGGCTTTAACATCCTGAGTGCCTGGAGATTTCTTCTATATACTTCAATAGTTAACCGCCTACTATAAAGTCCTCTTGCTGAAAACTACCAGTAAATACTACAAATGCACTCATCTAGAGGACAAGTCAGATTTGGCGGTGAGGTTGGGATCTGTGATGATGTAGGCCTTTGCCATGCTTTGGATACTAAATAAATACTGAAGCTTAAGGAAATCACAATTGTGTGTGTGGGGGGATGCTTTGCAATGACATGAATACACAACACAATATACATTCTGAGCATTGGACACAGCACACACTTAGGTGAGCACCTGGACCATTCATTATTTTAAAGTTTTGTTTTTTTTTAAATGTTGACGTTTCAATGGCTTGTAAGGGGATTTTAAAACAATGCACGTGCCACTTTTTACCCCACGTAAGAGAAGGAACAGAATTTTGCAGCCTGAAAACACACATATTTTACACACTCACTCCCATTTGTTTGAAACAAGACTTTTCTCCTTTCATCGCGGGAAAAAAAAAAAACTGTTTGCAAATCTGCTAGCACTGTACATTAGGCATTTTCTACACTTATATTCGATAAGGAAACACTGCCCTCTTCTAGCATTATACAAATGTAACCCCAAAAGGTAATTAAAAACTGTTGGGAGCATGCAATAAAATGAACATTTATTTTAAAATTAAAAACAAACTACCATTTTAAGTTTGTTGTGAGGAAAAAACTAAACTAAACTAATTTTACTTTTTAAAGAAATAAAGTAACTCAGAAACAAGTTCATTGTACACATATTTTTAGTTTACCAACCATAGTTTATTTTACCCTTCTTATTTCATTGGAAACTTTAATCTGTGTCGGGTGCTGCTCATTGCTGACCAACTTAAGCACTGCATGCTACCATTTTTTAGATGACAGCTAAACATACTATTTCTGAAACCAAACCTCTCCCTTGATAGTTTAGGGAGACCAATGGCACATCAATGGTGTACTTAATTATCAATCAGAAACCATAATGAAGCCACTTCTTTACTACTAACACTTTAGTAGTATTACAACAAATATAACACAAAGTGCATGTAATGCAAGTTTGCTCCCCCTCTTAAGTAAATAACTAGTGGTCTTCATTTCATGGGGCATCGCTAATTATATATAGTTTTTGATGTAAAATTGGCTTTAGTTTGTATGTCAACATGAAATTTAACTCATTAAATTGTATCAAGTTTTCGTCTAGTAGTAAACGTTAGGGCATAGAGTTGCTAACGTGAAACTTTAAGAATCATAAAACAAATAATAAATATACAAAAAGAACCAGTTCTTTTAGAAAAGTAAATATGTAAAATTTGTGAATAAATATAAGTAATATCCAGTGAAGTTAGACATTAAACCAAGATGATTTGACTATCTTTATTCATATTCAAAAATTACAATTCCAGGAAAAATTTAACAAACATTTACAAGAACATGTTATTTGGTATCGGACAATAATGATTTCCTTCAGAAACAGCGTTCTCATGATAGGATACACCGATATTGCCTTATGCTGACTTGGTTTCATATATAATCTATACAATACACATACAGATGCATGTGTACAGAACTGTAAGTCATTGATATATCCAAAAAAGGACATTTGGAACAAAACTAAGTAAAATATGACAGATGTATTCAAATGTAGTCAATTGAAAGAATGACAAATATTTATATGTTAAAAGCAGTTTTAGTTCTAAATTTATACCTCCACTCCAAACACTAAGCCAATTAAGATAGAAATGTTCAAATTGTACATAAAGTTGTTTTACAACTAAAGGCAGTATTTAAATTTACCAGTTTAGTCAACATAAGTTGTGAGCAGTCCTTGTATCATGAGCAATATTTTCCTAGCATGGCAGACAGAGTGGATGGACTGAGCAAAAAAAATCTTATTAAACAATACAAAACCTGTACCAGCACGGAGTACTGATATAGGCTGAACATGGATAAAACAAACAAAAAAAATTAAAAGGTTACTCACATAAGTCTTCACAGAAAGATCATATCCCAATAAAAATGGGAAATGTTTGAAGTTAATTTGAAAGCACACTAATAATCAGCCCATTATCGAACTAGTTTCATACATTTTAACATAAGTGAATCTTTATGTACAGCTGTATCTGAATTTATACTGAGCCAATTTACAATAGAAACATATTTACAGCTACCAGAAACTGCCATAGGTGGAAGGCACGCAAGTCTCTCTGGCAGTGGAGGGATTATGCAGACATTTTCGTTAAATACAACGTTTATGTATTTTGCGCTTTAGAGATGTTACCTGTAATTCACAATTTGTAATTTTCCCATCAAAACAAAAAAATATTGCCAAAGCAGATACAATCCAAGCAATGCTGACACATCATAATTAAAAAATAAAAAAGGAAATAAAATTGCTCCTTTTAACAGAACATTTGTGCTAATGCACATCATAGAAACAACTTGAACCTCTTTAAAGCCACAAACTTTAGACAAAAAATAAGTAGACACAATGTGTAAGGGTTTGAAAGAAAATTCTGAATCCTTACATGTTTACTTCATCGTTTGATTTTTGTGAACCATATATAAACTACAAGCAGCGTGAAAACTATAAAAACTCAAGTGGCCATGCTGATCTGAAATAAGAAAGTGAAGGTTGTGGTCGCTTTAGAAACATTGACAAGATACTGCCAATTAAATGACTAATCATCAATAGAAGATGCAAAAAAAAATGTGCTTTTCATTCATAGGCTACATTACTTTACATGTAACATTGAAATTTCTATTAAACTTGTATAGGCACAATCTAAAATGTTACAGAAAAAAAATTGAAGCTTTGCAACAGTTTAAACATTTGATGTAAGATAATTATTTTATTTGTGGCTGCATTTTTGAGAAAAAATAGCTGAAGAGTATTGTGGCATGTGTTGGTAAACCTAAAGCACCACTTTAAAGAAACAAAGTAGTACTTGCGCAGTCCACATCAATCACAGACTACACGTTTAAAACTACAATACTTTGACAAGCATATTTAACTATGTCTGTGTAATACACTGTTACCAATTGGTGCTGCAACGTAAGGTATTGAGAAAGCGATTTCTAGTCTTTAAATAGAATGCAACTCCAAATTTAAAGAGAACCAAGAAATGTTTTGCTCTCTCCTCACCACTGAATGCCAGGCAGCAACTAAACCTTCAGGCATACTGTTTGAGCATTGGGATTCACTGAAAAAAAAAAAGTAATAAAAAAAAAAATCAACTAATATTTCTTCACACTTCCTGAGCTACATAGCAAGCACGTCACTAAATATATGACATGGTTCAGGTCAGAGACTAAGATATAATTTGTAAGCGGAAGTGTTGAGCAAAAATGAAAGTGTAAAAAAAGCAACAACAAAAAAAGATATATACACAACGTTTTGCATTGGCTGTCTTCATTATCAAGAAGAGCAACTTGTGTTTAGTTTCAAATATTGAACCAATGTCTCCGTATGGGCTCACTCTGTTAGATCACTGGCCAGTCAAAAAAACGTAACGAGGTCCATATTCAGCCTCTTTGTCTGAGCCGTTTATCCGAACAACGCAGCAGTCAACTGGAAGATTGCAAGAGGATCCTTTCTACTATTTTAGAAAATAGGTCCATTACTAAGCAATATTCAATGGAAAATCACTGATCCAGATGTCAAATAGCAATCCCTTTTATATGACCACTTCATTGTTGTTCATGTCCCAATCCTTTGTTTGTCAATTTGTAACCAGAAGATACACACAAAAGTGTGATTAAATGAATCCAGAATTTTTTTTAATTTATTTTTTTTAAATGTTGGAGGTTTGGTTAACGGGGGGTTAAACAAAGAGGACTAACATAGGAACATTTACTGCATTCAGATATTTGAATTGTTCATTTGTAGAATGACCATATGAGAAATACTAATATTTTTCTTTCAATGAGCCCATATGTTCATTATGAGCAGTGACGTTCTGACATTTTGCTAATTACACTTCATGGACACAGAGGTGAAATGTTGAAATTCAAGAGTAGGTGAGAATCATGCCCAACCACACCAAAATGTCTGCCGCAGATGAGCTCTTACAGGTTAAGTAAAAAATAAATACTTTTTTTTTATTTTTTATTATTGATAATAAAGAGGTTACTAAACATTTCTACATGGTGCATTGCAACTTAATATAATGTACAGAAATCCTGTACAGGCTAGAAGAACCCAAATGCACATGTCTGCCTTTAAATATGGTGTTGCGGCATAAACTTTAGCATGGGTCTTCAGTAGATGAGTAAGTGTAATTAGGCCTGCTTTAAAACTCGCAAATAAGAGGGAACACAATTTCAGAAGCTTGATGACATTTTAACAGTAAATTGGCAAATATTAAGCAAATAAAGATGAAAAGCTTAGCCCCACGTGAGGGTTTTTTGTGTAGATTGTTTTAAACAGAAAAAAATAAACACTTTAAGAAGCTGCAAATACTACATTCTGTTAAGAGTACATGCACAGTGGTGCTTACTGTTTGCTTTCACAATGAGTCCTAGTTGCACGAATGTTAAGATTTAGTTTCAATGCGTTTATACAAGCAAGATACTAGCAGTCACCCAAACAGATCAAGCTAGATGTTTATTTAAAATCTGATATTGCAAAAATAGTGCGGGGGGGAGTTGGGGTGAGATATATTACACTTCCACTGCAACTGACAAACGTGGTACTGCCTTTGCTGCATTTTCAGTTTTGGATGTACGGCACCAATGTGGTTACATGTCGAGCAGGTCCGTAACTGCACGCACACACACACAAAAAAAAATGCTGTCCATAGTTTTGTTCAACTGTACATTGAGTCTGCTCATCTGGGGGTGGTTTTCTTTTGCTTTTTTCCTGTAGTTGTAATAAATCAGTCCTTAGGGTTCTTTAATGACCAGTTTGCAACCAATCAGAACTCGGGATCTGGAAGCATTAGGTCCATGTGAGGCCATTAAAGAAGGGGGGTCACAGCCCATCAGAGCGTTGGTTTGGCAACAGGTATCTAACTGTGGTTAATCCACCTTCCTCAAACAATTCTAGAACTGTAAAACAAAAAAACGCCATATTGCAAAATGTATTTAGAAAAAAGCATGAATCACAGTCATTTAATCTAAAAACACAAAACACTTTGGAAGCATGTCATTTTGACTACATTATTCTGAATACATTAAAACACACCTGGGCTTTTCACAATCCCTCGGATGAAAGCAATCTTTATTTTTTTTTTACTTTTATTTTTTTTTTTAAGAATAAAAGACAAGTCTTTTCAATAAACTCAATCTTACAAAAGGTGACAAAGTAATCATTTTTTACTTACAATAACACAATGTATCAAAGAAAATCACCATCTTTCTGGTTTTCCATTAAAAAAAAAACACTCTCTCTCTCAAAGGAATGTATATTTGTTCAACTTGTACACAGAAAACCCAAGTACAAGTTATAATTTAAAATGCTTTCTCCTCATGAAAAAAAAACAAGAGGGATATCCAGTGATACTTGACACCGTCAGTTTAATGGAAAAAGAAACTAATTTTGAACACTTTGAAAGCGTTTTCACTACATTACGGTAATAATCCTACAAGAACTATTTTTTTTTAATTCTATCTGGATTTTTTTCTAAACGTCATTCCAAAAAGATTCAAATTGTAAACGAGGCACTGTTAAACTGGTTTGCATGTCTTACTGTTCAAAGAAAAGTGGTCTAATAGCAATAACAAACCACTTCCATTCTTGTTTGGACAAAGTGCATTTAAAGGAACAGTTTAGGACCATAACATTTTCCTTGTAAAATCTTTTGCCTTATTACATTTATTATTCTAAATCTTGCTACTCTTTTCGGTAATGTAATCTCCACAAAAAGCAGAGGGAGAGGGAATAAAAATGTATGTTCATTCAGTACTCTCCCAAACGCAGTAATTCTGAGGTTACAGCTCCTAATGGTGGGCTATGAAGGGTACATCATTTGAAACATACAACACTAAAAGTTTTGAAATATTACAGAAAACCAATATTAAAGTCCAGACATCAACAGAAACTGCTATAATACAATTAAAGTATCTGAAATGTGAAAGAATAGATAGCTGGAAACATCTTTGAAAAGGGTCAATACTACTGCATCAACTGAAACAGCCTCAAATCTTGTGAAAATTATATTATTTAGCTCAAACATTCTTCGTTCTATAACCACAATAGATCATGGCCGTGGTTATGGTGTAAAGAGTCTTTGGATGTTTGTCAAATTGTTTTAGCAGTTTGCCTAAAAATGTGGCCCCTCTACTGCTGCTCAATTAATAAGGAAGTGGGCTTCCAGATGATCAGATTACCAATGAGGCAGCCCTATGCGTACCTGCACCAAGCACTCACAATCAGCCACTGCCATACAAGTCCACCTCTCCACATTAGCCAGGCCACAGGAGAAGGGACTGGTGGTTAGGGTACAAAACAAACACTCTCTGAACCATAACCACAATGAGATTTAGTGTTTATAGTGCGTCAAGTGTCTCTTTAACAAAGACCTGATAAATAACTTTAAAAAAAAAAAAAAAAACACCAGCAGAAAAATGTTAGGAGCCACAACTTGTATGACATGCCCATCTATATTTGACAGAATTAACTATCACAAAAAAAAAAAACAATGAACATTTTGAGGATATATTTAGCATTCACAAAAAATATTAATATCAGTATCGTTAGTCATTTCAAAATTTAAAGTCAGAAACTAGTGTACAAAATATTTCCATCTTAACATAACTTGTGTCCAGTGCTACACTCAATTGTTACTGTTCCTTTAAAAGCTCTGTCCTAAAGGATACATAGACTAATTGATCAGCAGTAACATGCTTACAGGAGAGCCGCTGGCAAGGAATAGGACATGCACACTGTTATTTGCACACTTTGGCTTATAAGGCACAATTTTACAGTGATGAACCAAAGTGGTGCTACCAAAACAAATAATTAAAAAAAAAAAAGTACAAGAGTATATTTGGTTACGTTGATGCATCAGATTGCTTTGGTAGGTTCCATCACTACCAACTAAGTGTAAGTTACACTTACTGAAGTAGTATTTAAGTGATTTAAGTGTTAGCATAACACAAAAATATTGCAGAAAAGAATAAATGAGAGTGTGTTCCATGCCCATTTCACAGCATCCACTAAAACATTCAGAAAGGACACATGATATTTCTTACCTGTGTAGAACCTGTGCTAGTAAAAACATCATCCTTGCTCTCTTCGTTCTTCTTATCCACGGGAACCCATTCGCCATATACTTTGTCAGTTTCCTTTTTCCTGTGCTGGGAGCCAGACGATACTGGGAACTCTTTAGTCAGAGTTACCTGATTTTTCGGAGCTGGCTTTATTGATGGATTCTGAAAATGTTTAAAAAAAAAATTAAAAAAAATGAAAAAATAAAATACCTGCCCACTTTCTTTTTAGCATCACCACTCTAACCTGGAACAAAAACTTTTTGAAGCTAAAGTTTAGAATAGGAATGGCCTTTCTGCTCTCTCAAACTTACACAGCAATTTGCCATGAGCAGGAAAAAAAAGCAGGCCATTTTTTTTTTTTTTTAAATCTTTAATGAATTATTTACAATAACTGCATGATTACAAGAAACAGTCGAGAAAGCTTTAAATGGAGACATTACAAATAACGGTTTCCTGGCCCAGATCTATAAACTGTGGGCGGATAGGTATATACCACTTGTGTGACAGAGGGTAGGTATATCAAAGTTTTGGCCTAGCTTTCGTTCTAGTGAAGGAAAGGACAGATATCCAAGATTAAGAGATATGGTGAAAATTAAGAAGATGAGAAGGGGAGATAAAGTTAGGGGGACACTAGGAGAAAAAAAGGAAAAACTGAGGCAAACAATGACGGTCCCCACTAGTCAGCCGAGAGTGGGGACAAGGTAGAGTCCCACTCTCGGCTGACTAGCTGGGACTCTACCTTGTCCCCAACACTCAGGTATTTCAATCAAGGTCAGTCATGGCCATTCTAAGTGTGGATGTAAACAGCCATTAGTCAGTTAAAAAAAAAATGTGTTAAAGTGGGATCAAACTGCAGAAGATGCTATCTGAGCTTCCATAGATTTTCTTTCTTTTCCTCTCTGCTTCCCCCGGAATCTACTATATTGATCAAAGACTGGTGGTGCAGGGAGGCGCTATTGGCTGAGATCAATTAGCTGACACGGTCAGCCAATGAGCAAGCATTGCACAGCAAGGCTTAGTTTAGGAAAGCCAACATAAGTTCATTGCAAGAGCTTCAAGTTCTAAGAGTAAGGGCATCAAGAAGACCCCGGGTAAATCGGTCAAACCGTACTCTGTGAAACGGCTTGACTATTTATCCTAGGAGAATGCCAGCGGCCCGATCCTCCTCCTCCTACAGAGCGCCGCAATTGTGGAACGACCCCCGGCACACTTTCAAATCTTCCCCGAGCCTAACGTCCTTTAAGAGATCCCTCTCTACAAACCTTAAACCAGAATGCACGTGTCATGGTTGATTATATATTTCCTACCTGATCCATGTCTATTTTGTATGTATTGTGTATTAATATTGTTTTTGTATTTTATTGTACCCTATTGTAACAATGCACTGTTTTGTGGACCCAGGACATACTTGAAAACGAGAGAAATCTCAATGTATCTTTCCTGGTAAAATATTTTATAAATAAATAGTTATGGTGCTTGGGGTTTTACTTTGAGCCAGTGCTGTGCCCCTGGTTAGCTTGCAGATACCAATTAAGTGAGACCAAACTCCAAGCTGCTGTTAAAGGGACACTCCAGGTACCAAACAACTTAATCTAGATGAAGATGTTATCGTGCCAGGAGGCCACTGGAAGAATTCTTACCTCAAGTGGTTAAACCGTTCTTGAACGATTTAACCTCTAGGTTGTGTCCAGTGCCGGTATCAGCTCCTCCTCACCGGCATCCGGCTTCAGTATTTTCACTTACAGGAAGCGCGGAGTGTCGCCAGGCAGGAGCACCGTTGATTGTCCCTAAATTGGCTTGGAAAAGGTACATTAATTGATGTAAGAGTGGCTCCAGGAGTCTCCTGGCACGATCAACTTTATTTAGATGAAGTTGTTTTAATAAACGGAGTGACCCTTTAATTTAGTGTTTTGTTGTTTTTTTATATATATTTGCCCAAAAGCATTGTGATTGTGAGTAGAGCAGATGTAGCCAAAAAGGGTGCCTTTAAACAAGTGATGGTCTTGATTGCATCAGAAATCTGGCTCCAGTACATAGATATGATTGGGCAAGGCCACCATAGGTGTAGCATGGATCCCGCACTTGTTGGACACTTCTAGCAGACACCATACCGACCAAGGAAATACTGTATAGCTATCTAGATGTTCTAGACCACCATGTTGAGATTTTCTAATTTATTTCCTAAAACCTTGAACATATGAAGGAGCTTTCGTGTGTACCATAATTTTTCACCATTGGTCACAGGAAAACAAGATCTCCAGGGTCCTTTCTCAGGTACTTATCAACCTCAGTTTCTGTGGCTCATCTCCCAACAATAGCAGGTACATGGAAGGGTTCCCGCATTTCAAATAGTCATAGTCAATGCACATGCTCTCAGAATGAGTCAATTCCTTTTCCAAGACATGCAGCAGAAGGACTAGACAAAAAAGTGGAAAGACTGAGGGTAGCAGATGTGTTTGAGGAATCCTAGTGCTTGCCCTGCACTAAATCTTCAAGGGGTCTCAGTTTACCATTTGAAATCAGGTGACTTTTGCAGGCAGGCTTGTCTAAGTCCAGAAAGGTGAAGCCTCTCTCTCATGTCCTAGCTAGGTAGTTTGGGTTGCTCAAGATGGATGTTAACAGGTTAGATGTAGTTGAGAGTTAACAGCAGATAAATGCTTTCTTAAATGGCCATATCTGAGGCATATTGGGATAAATAAATAAAATAGTTCCTCAATACGAATAACCTGCATATGGATGTAAAAGTTTACATAATCTAACAACCATAACAAGCTGGGAAATCAATGTCCTTGGAGCACTGTGCTTCACACTCGATCATTTTAAAAAGAGTAAAAACAAAAAATAAATTTCTGATTTCCTTTGCACAATCTGGGACCTTAAAACCAGATTCAACTTTAAACTGCACCTTGATTTATCCTAATGAACTGCATTTAACATTCTGATAACTAATCTTTTATATTAGCAGGTAACACATCTATTGTTATTGTCTGGTAGGGAGGTGCATGATCCAAAAATTCAGTTCCGTTTTGAAATTCGGGTAAGAAAGAAAATTCGGGACTTCGGCAACTCAGAAAATCTGTAGGGCTCCCTAACCCTAACCCTCATTCCCGTAATTTTCCCTCCCTCTCTTGTTTTGCCACTTCAGACGGGACATCGGCAATTAAGGACTTCGGAAGCATCCGAATTCACAATCGGACCAAAACTAATTGCACGTCTATTGTCTTGTCTGTCCCTATGAAGTATGCCACTTGGACTGGACTTGGACTTAAAATTCTAACATTGCTGCAAAGAAATGTTCGCATTCTTGCATAGCAGCTCAGTGTTATTTACAACAGTGGAGCTAAACTTAAGAGACAGCAATTGCCCAGAGCACCTGCCTTGTAAAGACATCTCATTGAGCTGCATTGGAAAGTCTATGATTGGACAGCCACAGAAAGTCTGGACAGAGTTAGAATGAGAGGGCTTGCAAATATTTAGACAGACAAGCTGTTTTAGATTTACCCCCAATAAAAAAATGTAAGATTAAATGCATGCAAGTTTTCATTTGGGGTTTATATGTCCTGAAGAGGGATATTTATTTATTTTGTATTTGGGCAGGGAAATGTCCCTTTAAAGTAACATTAAAAGTACGATAACCACTTGACAAATTATCTGGGTTCAGACAGGCGCATGCCTGAGCTACGTCCTGCCATGTAGCTAAGCTTGCGACAGCTGAGTGCTCTCAGCTACTGAGCACCTCCCTGCAACACTTGGCTATGCTTAATGCTGGAGGTCAGAGGAGGTGGAAGCAGGAGCCAAGCAGGCATTAGTAGAAAATATTTCATCTTCACTATTAGATTAAAAAAACCAAAAAAACATTGTTACTTTTCTGCTCACTCCAATATTTGAGTGAAGCACGGCAAACATACAGTCCATATGCAAATATTTCTGAGATCTGCCAAGCCAATAGGGTTCTCCATTAGCCTCATTAAACATCATCATGCTGTGAATGGTGACACCAAATGTCAAGTCCTTTGAAAATCAAAGATCTGAAGGAGGGAGTGGCTTTTCTGGCTGTTAGGTTGACAGTCAATAGAAGAGTTTTCACAAAATCTACGCACTGCCGTTTTTCAGCATTGTCAAACAAAATGGGCACATCCGCTGACCCAAACAACCACATTAAGACACATGCAGTGTTGGTGGTGGTAAAAGACGGACTTTAAATTTAATTCAAGCAATACCAAACTTAGATATATATATCTACATGATCAATAGTTGTGGGGCCTTTCTATGAAATGAGAATCAGCTGGTGAGATATTGAACTGAGATAACTATTGAGCCCAAAACCAAGTGCAGAGAATTAGAGCAACAATGAAAACTATTTGGCGTTTTAATAGCTTTTCAACATAACCCCATTCTCAAAACGCAAGGATGAAATCTGAATTAAAGACAGAAAAACAAGAAACCTAGCTTTCCATTAAGCAAATATGGAAACCGTCTGTACTACAAGGAATACGAATTCAAACATACATAAGAATTACAAACTTTATTTATTACTCACAGCGTTACCACAGATATGGATAAATCTTACTACGCCAAATCTAGAATGTGACAGATCATACTTACCAGCAAGCTAAATGAAATCGGTTTATGCTCGCTGACTTTAAATGGATGATTATAAAAGGGCCGTTCCTCTTCCTCTTCATCAGAATCATGAGGCTTATTTACAATCACATCATCTTCTTTGCTTTGAGCAATTTGCTTACATTTCTTAAATAAATAAAAAAATATATATATATTATTTATTGGTAAATGTTTAGAATAGATTTTAAAGCAGGAATATACCTAGCATAAATAGACAGACAAAACCCTGAGATTGCTTTATTTTAACGATTTCAGGGATAGGCAACCTTAAGCACTCCACATGTTGTGGACTACATCTCTCCTTATGCTTTCCCAGCATTATGGTTGTAAGTGCATGAAGGCATATAGTAGTCCACAACATCTGGAGTGCCGAAGTTTGCCTATCCCTGGGGTAGTGGTTAAGTGACAGTATAGATTGCTAAGGGTCAAATTTAACGTAGGTTATATAGTGTAAGATGTAATAAGTTTACACTTATCTCTTTTCCATCGCCGGGGCCCAATCCTCTTTGCCTGACATTACCACTCCCCCACACCGAAGAGGAAAGGAGATCTGGGAGGACAGGGGCAGCACAAGGAGGTGGGAGAATGCCCTCACTATTGTGGTGTATAGAGTAACTCTTTAAAATGCCCCCCATTAATCTTAGGTATACCAGGACATGTATGTTCCTATGTGAAGTAGGGCCCACAGACTTGATCAGTGTTTATTATTCCATTACCGGCAGTGCACTACAGGATTCTAAAACATGAACTGCTCGTTTTAATAAATGGGGCAAATCATGCAACCACCAACACACAAAATATATACTCCATCAGCATGTGCTTCTCTTAGCCAAGGCTAAAGGGACAAACTAGTCACCAGAACCACAAAAGATTAATGTAATGGTTCTGGTGTCTATAGAATGAGCAAAGAAAACCAAAAACGCTGCCTTTTCAGAGGTGCTTCCTAGTCGAGCACTGTACAGCTGTGCAGGGAGATGCTGAATGATCCCAATATAGATGCATTGATTCAACGCATTTTATGAGGAGATGCAGACTGGCGCAGTGCATCGGGTAAGCCACACATAAGAAATAGACTCTTAATGCTTATCTATGGATTTGGCTAAGATCCTTATGACTAATGATCTCAGCCATATAGAGTCGGGGCCAGCTGCCGTGGGACCAGTGCTGTGCTTGAGAAAAAGGTTAAGTAAAATACCGTATATACTCGAGTATAAGTCGAGTTTTTCAGCACATTTTTTGTGCTGAAAAACCCCAACTCGACTTATACTCGAGTCAGTGTCTGTATTATGGCAATTTACATTGCCATAATACAGACTGGGGGCTGCAGAGCGTTTACTTATCTCTCCTGCAGCTCCTGTCAGCTCCCTCCGCCTCCGCGACGGTCCTCTCAGCACCTCTGTCAGCTCCCAGTGTAAGTCTCGCGAGAGCTGCGGGGTCATAGTGCGGCTCCCGCGAGACTTACAGTGTGAGCTGACAGAGGTGCTGAGAGGACCGTCGCGGAGGCGGAGGGAGCTGACAGGAGCTGCAGGAGAGGTAAGTAAACGCTCTGCCAGCCCCCCTCCCCACCACTGAACTGCCAATGCCACTGGACCACCAGGGAAGGAGAGCCCCCCTCCCTGCCATGTATCAAGCAGGGAGGGGGGACAAAAATAAAATAATAAAAAAATATAAATAATAAAATATTACTAATAATAACATTAAAATAATATTAATCTAACAAAAAAAAATTAATATTAAAATTATAATAATTTAAAAAAAATTAATAAAAATGCCCACCCCCCCACCAAGGCTCTGCATCACACACACACACACTGCACTCATACACACACACTGCAAATAAATATTCAATTAATATAATTTTTTTAGGATATAATTTTATTTAGAAATTTACCAGTAGCTGCTGCATTTCCCACCCTAGTCTTATACTCGAGTCAATATGTTTTCCCAGTTTTTTTTAGGTAAAATTAGGGGCCTCGGCTTATACTCTAGTATATACGGTAACCTTTTCACTCCACAGAGAGGATGACCAGGGACGTAAACATTTATTTCAGAACTATAGTGTTAAGAATGCATGTTTGTAGTCCTAACACTATAGTGTATTCCTTAAAGGAGTATTTTGATTGTTACATATAGAAATAGGAGACTACTGACGAACCCTCCACGTTAAACATAAAAATACAATTTTAAAAAGTGAATGTGCTAGTAAGCAGCCTTCACAAATATTTCTCAGGATAAGGAAAAAAAGACTGTTTTTCATAGGGGGAAAAATGGATGGGAGAAATTGGTATACACATGAATTGTAGGTGAAAATGATGGAAGCCCATCATATCAATCTATAGCAGGGGTACACAATCTTCAGCACTCCAGATGTTGTGGAATATACCTTGATCTTACTGCCATAATGATGGAAAAGCATCAGGGGAGATGTAGTCCACAACGTCTAGAATGTCAAATGGCGTCTACCCCTGATCTATTCTCATAAATATTGCATGAGACTATAATTTTGTTTTTCACTGGTGTGCAGCTTTCAATTCTTACTTTACAGTCACACACCGACTGCTGAGTGCACGCAGACAGGCGGCTAAGTGTGTATGTATATATATATATATATACCGTATATACTCGAGTATTTTTTGGGCTGAAAAACCCCAACTCGGCTTATACTCGAGTCAGAGTCTGTATTATGGCAATTTGCATTGCCATAATACAGACTGGGGGAGAGGGGTGCAGCACCTCGGTCAGCACCTCGGTCAGCTCCCAGTGTAAGTCTCGCGAGAGCCGCGGCTCTCGCGAGATTTACACTGGGAGCTGACAGAAGAGCAGAACGGACGGCGCAGAGGAGGAGAGAGCTGACAGGAGCTGCAGGAAAGGTAAGTACAGCTCTGCCAGCACCCCTCCCCCCCCCCACTGAACCACCAGGAAAGGAGAGCCCCCCTCCCTGCCATATATCAAGCAGGGAGGGGGGACGAAAAAAAAAATATAAATAAAAAGAAATAAAATAATAAAAAAAATTGAATAATAAAAAAAAAAAGGGGTATAAGGACCACTATGGGAGGGGGGGGGGGGGTATAAGGACCACTATGGGAGGGAGGGGGTGGGTTAAGGACCACTATGGGAGGGGGGTATAAGGACCGCTATGGGAGGGAGGGGGGGGTATAAGGACCACTATGGGAGGGAGGGGGGGAGGGGGGGGGTAAGGACCACTATGGGAGGGAGGGGGGGATAAGGACCACTATGGGAGGGAGGGGGGGGGGTAAGGACCACTATGGGAGGATGGGGGGTATAAGGACCACTATGGGAGGGAGGGGGGGGATAAGGACCACTATGGGAGGGAGGGGGGGATAAGGACCACTATGGGAGGGAGGGGGGGATAAGGACCACTATGGGAGGGAGGGGGGTATAAGGACCACTATGGGAGGGATGGGGGGGATAAGGAACACTATGGGAGGGAGAAGGGGGATAAGGACCACTATGAGAGGGAGGGGGTGGGATAAGGACCACTATGGGAGGGGAGGGGGAAGTAAGGACCACTAGGGGAGGGGAGGGTAAGGACCACTAGGGGAGGGGAGGGTAAGGACCACTAGGGGAGGGGAGGGTAAGGACCACTAGGGGAGGGGTGAGTCAGGACCACTGGGGGGGGGAGTGAAGGAACACGGGGGTGGGGAGGTAAGGACCACTGAGGGAGGAGGAGGGGAAGTCAGGACATATGGGGGGGGTAGGGGGCGGCAAAAATTTTTTTGCCTACGGCGGCAAATATCCTTGCACACACTGCATTCACACACTGCATTCATGCACACACTGCATTCATACACACACACACACACGCACACACTGCATTCATTATACACACACTGTAAATAAATATTCAATTAATATATTTTTTTTAGGATCTAATTTTATTTAGAAATTTACCAGTAGCTGCTGCATTTCCCACCCTAGTCTTATACTCGAGTCAATAAGTTTTCCCAGTTTTTTGGGATAAAATTAGGGGCCTCGGCTTATATTCGGGTCGGCTTATACTCGAGTATATACGGTATATATATATATATATATAATATATGAAACATGGGGGATAAATAATAAAATCTGTCAACATTGAAGTTGCTGTAGTAGATAGAGTGCGCTGGATCTTGTGTATTGTTTATTGTGTATATATATATATATATATACATACACACACACACACATATGTTCAGCAGTCTGTGTATATATTCAGCGTACTGTGTGTGTGTGTGTGTGTGTGTGTATATTCAGCGTAGTGTGTGTGTGTGTGTAAGTATTGCATTTGTTGGGGGTGCCAATAAATATAAGATTAATTATATCGATAATTTATCTATAATACAGGTCTGTGTGCATAATATCCTTGTACAGTCATGCTCCCTGTATAGTGCTGATTTCTGTATAATACAGGTCTGTGTAAAATATCCTAGGGCAGACAGTGCTCCCTGTATAGTGCGGTTCTCTGTATAGTACAGATCTGTGTGTATACTATCCCGGGACAGTCAGTTCTCCCTGTATAATACCCTCAGATTCCAGGAACTAGAGGAATCAGAAGGAGTGGAGTCAGGGCCGGTGCAAGGATTTTTGGGTACATAGGCGAAGATGTATTTTTCCGCCCCCCCCCCCCCCCCCCCCCATTCAAAAATAACATCTTCACCTATGTGCCTCTTAACCAGCCCCTCTCCCCGTCCATTATTGGTCCCCTCCCTTCCCTGTCCCTTAGTGTTCTTCTGACAGTCACACACACTCAATGACAAACACAGAGACTCACTGATCTGACACACACACACTGATTGACACTCATTGACAGACACACTGATAGTCACACACAGACTCAATGACAAAGATACACTCACTGATTTGACAGACACTCACAAACACACACACATACACTGACACACTCTCATGCAACACTCATATAATCACTCACAGACACACATACACTCACTCACGCACACACTCAGTCACTCACAGACACACATACACTCACTCACGCACACACTCAGTCACTCACAGACACACATACACTCACTCACGCACACACTCAGTCACTCACAGACACACATACACTCACTCACGCACACACTCACAGACACACATACACTCACTCACGCACACACTCACAGACACACATACACTCACTCACACATACACTCACTCATGCACACACATACACTCACTCATACGCACACACTCACAGACACACATACACTCACACACTCACACACAGTCACTCACAGACACACATACACTCACACACAGTCACTCACAGTAACACATACACTCACACACTCACACACAGTCACTCACAGTAACACATACACTCACACACTCACACACAGTCACTCACAGTAACACATACACTTACTCACACACACAGTCACTCACAGTAACACATACACTCACTCACACACACAGTCACTCACAGTAACACATACACTCACTCACAGAGACACATACACTCACAGACACTCACTCACGCACACACTCACAGACACACATACACTCACGCACACACTCACGCACACACTCACATACACTCACATACACTCACGCACACACTCACAGACACACAGACACACAGACACTCACTCACAGACACTCACTCACAGACACTCACACACAGACACTCACTCACAGACACTCACTCACAGACACTCACACACAGACACTCACACACAGACACTCACACACAGACACTCACACACAGACACTCACACACAGACACTCACACACAGACACTCACACACAGACACTCACACACAGACACTCACACACAGACACACACTCACACAGAGACACATACACACTCAGACAGAGACACAGACACTCTCACAGACACACAGACACTCACTCACAGACACACAGACACTCTCACACAGATACACATACTCACTCACAGACACATACACACAGACACTCACTCACACACTCACACAGATACACATACTCACTCACAGACACATACACACAGACACTCACTCACACACTCACACAGAGACACATACTCACTCACACACACAGACACTCACACAGATACACTCACTCACACAGACACTCTCACACAGATACACTCACTCACACAGACACTCTCACACAGATACACTCACTCACACAGACACTCACACACAGATACACTCACTCACACACACAGACAGACACTCTCACACACACACACAGACAGACACTCTCACACACACACACAGACAGACACTCTCACACACACACACAGACAGACACTCTCACACACACACACAGACAGACACTCTCACACACACACACACACAGACACTCTCACACACAGACACTCTCACACACAGACACTCTCACACACAGACACTCTCACACACAGACACTCTCACACACAGACACTCTCACACACAGACACTCTCACACACAGACACTCTCACACACAGACACTCTCACACACAGACACTCTCACACACAGACACTCTCACACACAGACACTCTCACACACAGACACTCTCACACACAGACACTCTCACACACAGACACTCTCACACACAGACACTCTCACACACAGACACTCTCACACACAGACACTCTCACACACAGACACTCTCACACACAGACACTCTCACACACAGACACTCTCACACACAGACACTCTCACACACAGACACTCTCACACACAGACACTCTCACACACAGACACTCTCACACACAGACACTCTCACACACAGACACTCTCACACACAGACACTCTCACACACAGACACATCACATACATTCACAAATTATTTAAATAAATAAATAATATCCACCCAGCCTCCCTACCTGGAGAGCTGGTGTGGATCATTCCCTGGGGTCTAGTGGGGCTGCTGGGCGGCGTGCTGCAGTGCTGCGATCAGGCGCTGCGAGGGAGCTCTAACCTCTCTGCTCTGCTCCCTCGCGGGCTGTCTGCTGATGCGGGAGCCGGAATATGACGTCATATTCCGGCTCCCGCGGCATCACTAGACAGCGCGCGAGGGAGCAGAGCAGAGAGGTTAGAGCTCCCTCGCAACGCCTGATCGCAGCACTGCCGCACTGGGGGGCGGAGATGGTGGCCGGCAGGAGGGAGAGCTTCCCTCCTGACGGTCACTGAAATCTTGCGCCCCCGGAGCCGGTGCGCCCTAAGGCGGCCGCCTGTGCCGCCTTATGGACGCGCCGGCCCTGAGTGGAGTGGTGACTGCAGCCTCAATCTGAGACATTAAACATGTTGAATTGGTGGCATGAAAAGGGGCCAATGGAATATGTGCATAGGTTTTCCTTTTGCTCCCATTTCTCTCTTTAATTCCATTCTGTACATTCTCCTTCTATATCTTTCATTTCCTATTTTTCAGTTTTTTGTTTACTATATTTACTCCCCAATATCATTATTTTTGTTAACTAATTATGTATCTATCGCAGACCAAGGATGCATGGTACTGCATGGTACTGTTGGTGGGAACTTGTTGTTATAAAGGTCTACTCAATAAAGATAGAATTGCATGGAATTGTGATGGGAATTTCAAACTTTAGGTTGAGATGAAGCTGAATGGGAGAACTTTTCCAACTCTGCAACTTTGGCCTTAAGTTTAAAATTACTCTCAATTCCCTGTAATACTCTCATTATTGAGTAGACCCTGTAAATTTGCACTATAAGTAGGCGGAGATTAATTATGTGGGTTGGACATAGTGGGCGGAGCTTTGCAGCAGTGAGTGTGGTACATTTTCAAGGTAGTAATAGCTGTGCTGCAAAGTGTCCCTGGAAATTATTTTTTCAAATGTTGTCAACTATGCATTTTCTACATTAACTTTAGACAGTGTCAGCTAGTTTACATAATCCATTTACCTCGGTAAGTTCTTGTATCGTAACACCATATGTTCGATGAGTAATTTTTTCTTCTACTGAGGCAGAAGGAGTAATAGTAGGCTTTAAGCTAGGTGGCAAAGGTACACCTGCTTTAACACACATAGCAGCTGCATTTGCTTTTGCTATTTCAAGGAGCTGTGCTTTGTCTGCAAAGAAAGGTAAGCTTTATTAGTCCTTGGCGAAATACAGACCATTACATAACAAATCTTCAACAAAAAAGATGGGTCAAAATAATTAAGATTAGTCTACATAAACAGCATATGTTGGTTCTACATAAATAATAAACATTTCAACTGCAGTATCTGATGGTATAGCTTAGATTCTGACAGAAAAGATTACAAAAAAATAAAAAATCATCCCAGCATCAATATAATGGGTAACTAAATAACCTTGATACCCAGAGCATCATTGAAAACACTCTTCCTGGTTAAATCATTTCATTTTATAAAACATATTGGTTGCATTGGTCTTCAAGTTCTGAATGGGCAGATTCAGACAGACTAAGCAATCACTGAGCGTGCTCACTTGTAAAAATAAAAAAAATAATACAGATGCTATACAATTCATTTGACTTTTTCCCTAAAGAAAATATAAATTGGGCAAAAATGCAATTAAAATAATTAAAATTAAGTTAATTTATTTAGTTATCAGGTATCAATTTATTCCTCTTACCAAACACTGAAGAACACTCAGTATTCGGGGCACCAGTATGCTTTAATTTAAAATTTAAAGCCAAGGAAGCCATACTGGAAGTTGACAATTTAAATTTAAATTTGAAATTTACTTTAAATACCTGACAATTCTCACTTTACTAAATAACCTACTTAATGTTTAACAATTATATACTTAAAGGACCACTCTAGTGCCAGGAAAGCATACTCGTTTTCCTGGCACTAGAGTGCCCTGAGGGTGCCCCCACCCTCAGGGACCCACTCCCACCCGGCTCTGGAAAGGGGTAAAAACGTACCTTTTTCCAGCGGTGGGCGGGGAGCTCTCCTCCTCCGATCCTCCTCTTCTCCCCGTCTGCTGAATGCGCACGCGCATTCAGCCGGTCACATAGGAAAGCATTCATAATGCTTTCCTATGGACGCTTGCGTGCTCACGCAAGCGCCTCTAGCGGCTGTCAATGAGACAGCCACTAGAGGAAATAGGGGAAGGCTTAACCCATTCACAAACATAGCAGTTTCTCTGAAACTGCAATGTTTATGAAAAAATGGGTTAACCCTAGAAGGACCTGGCACCCAGACCACTTCATTAAGCTGAAGTGGTCTGGGTGCCTAGAATGGTCCTTTAAGATGTTGGAGCTTAATATTATTATGATTAACTTCTTAGAGTAATAGATCAAATTTGCACATGTTCTGATCAAAATAGAATGTGCACTATTTTTCAGTAGCCACTTATTCACAAATCCTGGCCAAAGTTAGTGTTCAGCATTATACGTTTTACTGCTCTAATACATTCATTATTGTGTTCAGTAATGTCTTTTGACTATAGTAACCCCCATGTACAGGTTGTGTTTGGAAAGTAACAGGGTTAAGTATAAGACTTGCAAATTAAATTCTCTGGACTTTCTGCTGGGTTGTCAGGCAGGTCCTTCAAATCGTAATTAATAAAATAAAATATAAAATCGCATAATAGGTAAAAAGATTACATAAAATATATACATAGAACATAAATATACATACATATTTAAATGCTATGTGTATTGTTATGTAATAAAATATATATTAAAATTCTGTTCTTCAATTTCATGCTAAAAGGATAGAGCCACTTTAAAATAGAACTTTGTTGCAATATATGAAAAGGTTCCATAATTTTGATAATTTAAAATAAGTAGTGGCACTGCACTCATGTTGAAAGTTCATCCTACCGTTCAGTTATTAGTTTACTACAGCATTCTATACCAAGAGTAAGAGATGTACTAATTTAATCCATTAAGTAATGAAGACAATGTATATTATACTATAAAAGAGTAAAAGAAAAAATATACATTATATACACACACACACAACTTAATCCTTACCAAGATCTGTGAGGCGTTTAGGGGACCTAGAGGAGTCTAGTGACTTTTCTCGTGATCTTGACCGATTACGTCGAATAGGAGATCGGCTGAAGCTTTTTCTTCTCAAAGGTGACCTTGATCGTCTCCTCCTTATTGGGGATATACACAAGCCTGCTCGCCTTACAGGCGATCTCGACTTTTTCCGTCTTGGAGGAGTTCGACTCCTGCGTCTTGATTTAATGTTGTAGTGATCATTAGAACTGGACCGCTTCCGTCGCTTTTCACTTGCTTTGTTTTTGTCTCTCGATGTAGACCTTGATCGTGTTTTCCTTTTACGTGTTGAGTTACTCTGTGAGCGACTTCGAGATCTGTCAGATTTAGAGCACTTTGGTTTGTGCACTGGAGACTTTGGGGTCAATGATTTGGAGTATGACCGTCTCTTGTGGGCCACTGAAGGGGATCGGGAGCACCTCTTGCGGGCTGCAGAAGAGGAACGAGAACGTTTTCTGCGGGTTGGGGATATGGAACGTGATAGTTTCCTGCGGGCTGGTGACGCAGAGTGGGAACGCTTCCTACGGGCTGGGGAGGTTGAGCGTGAGCGCTTCCTGCGGGATGGAGAGGTTGATCGGGAACGTCTCCTGCGGACTGGAGAGATGGAGCGCCTTCTGCGGACTGGAGATGCAGAACGGGAGCGCCTCCTTCGGCCTGGCGATGCAGAGCGGGAGCGCCTTCTGCGGGCTAGAGATGCAGAGCGAGAGCGCCTCCTGCGGGCTAGAGATGCAGAGCGAGAGCGCCTCCTGCGAGTCGAAGATGTGGAGCGAGAGCGCCTTCTGCGGGCTAGAGATGCAGAGTGTGAGCGCCTCCTGCGGGCCACAGAGGTTGAGCGGGAGCGCCTCCTACGTCCCACAGACGTGGACTTTGAGCGCCGCTTCCGAGAGACAGACGCTGAGCGGGAGCGCCTCTTACGAATTACAGACTTTGAACGAGAGCGCTGTTTTCGTGTAGCTGATTTTGAGCGTGACTTTCTTCTTTGTGTTGTAGACTTAGACCGTGATCTCTTTCTTCTCACTGGTGACTTGGATCGGGACTTCCTCTTTCGTACTAATGATTTTGAACGTGAACGCTTCTTGCGTGTGGCTGACCTTGACCTGGATCTTCTAATATCATCTGACTTTGACTGTGAACGTTTTCTTCTGTCTAAGGATTTGGAGAGCGACCGCCTTGATCCAGATTTGGACTGTGAACTTGGGCAGTCTTGTTTAGTTATGGATTTGGAATGTGTCTGCTTGCTAGAAAGTTCCATCTTTGAAACAATCTGTTCTTGCAGGTCAGGTGAAGTCACACACGGCTGTGCGGAAACTGCAACTAATTCACAAACAGAAGATTGCTTAATCTCTTGCACAGGAAGCTCTGATTTGGAAGGGTGTCCAGCTAGGTTTGTAGGAATAGTCTTTTCAGACATAGTAGACTCTGTATCTAATTGTTCAGGTGACTTAGACTGCACTTCAGAAGATAATTCAGAATTTGGAGGTTGATTGCATGGAGAATGTGTTTTTTCATTACATCGTTCAGGATCAAAGTCTTTGTGTTTTTCATTACAGAACTGTGATTCTTCAAATGACAACTCTGAAAGAGAAACCTGTTTTTGCACAGGTTGTGCTGGCAAATTATCGCTGAACATAGTGAGCTGCAAGTTAGAAACTTCACACACCGATACTTTCCCCAATGTAGATGCAGATAAAGTATTAGAAGAGTTTATTGAAATATCAGCAATTGGTATATTTACAGATAAGTGCTCGTCGTCTAATAGTATAGTCTCTGGCTCCTGATTAAGTGTCTTTGTACAAGAGGGCATAGAAAGCTGATGTAATGTTGGGGGTTCAGGTTCCGGCTGAGAAATATTGTTGGATGCCTTGAATATTGTTATGACTTTCTCTGTTGAAGACTTTCCTTCAGAGGAATGAAGCACAGTTGGTTGGTCAGAATCATAAGGCAACAGTTCAGGTGGTGTATGAAAGACTGAAGATGCAAGTTCAGAGGAATAGTCTGAAATACCAAGATATGGGTTTTCAGGCTGCTCAGAATCATAAGGGAGTAGTTTTGGTGGTGGCTCAGAATTAAATGTAGCATGCTCAGCTGAAGGCTCAGCTATAGAGGAATGCAATGCTGTCAGCTGCTCAGAGTCATATGGCAGCAGGTCAGGTGGTGGGGTTTTATAAGGCGGATCTGCATGCAGAATTTCATTAGAATGTACAGACAAAGTTTCATCAGAAATTTCATCAGATGGTGCACATATCAAACTCAACAATGTACATGTATCTGTGATAGAAACAGAGTCTCCTTTTTGACATAGTTTATCTTCGGCTAATGTATCACAGTTACCTTCGTGCTGTTTTGACGTCTCTGACACATTGGTTTCTAGAAGAAACTTGGTTGGAAATGTAACGGCTGTGGGATTTTTTTGATAGTGCCACTGAATACCACGGTTAGCATGTGGTACAGCCAGCAGGTTAGCTGTGCTTTCTGATGTTCCACAGAGTTTGGTGCCTTGAATGCTTGAGTCTGTTTTTGTAAAGATAAGTTTTTCTGTACACAAAGGACCTTTGTCTGTCAGCGAGGAGCCTGCTTTGGAAAGAGCTTCATCTGATCTGAGTGTTTGTTGTGTTATGGGGCGGTCAGGGCTGCCACAGGGCTCGTCCGTCTGGGGGCGGTCAGGGCTGCCACAGGGCTCGTCCGTCTGGGGGCGGTCAGGGCTGCCACAGGGCTCGTCCGTCTGGGGGCGGTCAGGGCTGCCACAGGGCTCGTCCGTCGGGGGGCGGTCAGGGCTGCCACAGGGCTCGTCCGTCGGGGGGCGGTCAGGGCTGCCACAGGGCTCGTCCGTCGGGGGGCGGTCAGGGCTGCCACAGGGCTCGTCCGTCGGGGGGCGGTCAGGGCTGCCACAGGGCTCGTCCGTCGGGGGGCGGTCAGGGCTGCCACAGGGCTCGTCCGTCGGGGGGCGGTCAGGGCTGCCACAGGGCTCGTCCGTCGGGGGGCGGTCAGGGCTGCCACAGGGCTCGTCCGTCGGGGGGCGGTCAGGGCTGCCACAGGGCTCGTCCGTCGGGGGGCGGTCAGGGCTGCCACAGGGCTCGTCCGTCGGGGGGCGGTCAGGGCTGCCACAGGGCTCGTCCGTCGGGGGGCGGTCAGGGCTGCCACAGGGCTCGTCCGTCGGGGGGCGGTCAGGGCTGCCACAGGGCTCGTCCGTCGGGGGGCGGTCAGGGCTGCCACAGGGCTCGTCCGTCGGGGGGCGGTCAGGGCTGCCACAGGGCTCGTCCGTCGGGGGGCGGTCAGGGCTGCCACAGGGCTCGTCCGTCGGGGGGCGGTCAGGGCTGCCACAGGGCTCGTCCGTCGGGGGGCGGTCAGGGCTGCCACAGGGCTCGTCCGTCGGGGGGCGGTCAGGGCTGCCACACGGCTCAGGCAAAGAGCGGTGAGGGATGCTGCAGGATTCACTACAGCTACCAAAAGAGCTGACTGATAGGGTGTTGTAGGTAGCAGCACACCTACTGGACAAAGCAGAGTTCGAGCTTGCACTGTGTTCATCCAACACAGGGAGATTAGGACTTACACCGGGTTCATCCAGGAACACTTTAGGGCTGGAATAAAATTGATTTTCTAGGGGCTGGTCACATTCATCAGGACTGGCCAACTGCTCTTGTACTATGGGGCCAGAAGAGCTTGCATAGGTTTGGATTACCACGGGGGAGGTAGAGCTGGCACATAGGTCTATCACCACAGGGTATTGAGATGGAGCCACTACATTTCTGTCTTCATGACTGTCGCATGGCTCTTTTATAATGAGGTGAGCTGGGCTGGTACAAGGCTCTTCCATCAAAGCACAGTGAGGGTTGTCACTGGGTTCTTCTACCACAGAACAATGAGGGCTTTTGCTAAGCACTCCAACCACAGGAACATAAGCGCTGCTACTAGTCTCCATCACTGGTTCCTCAGACCTGATGAAGTTATCATTTACTAGGGGTTGGTCAGAGATGAAGGAAAGTGCATCTACCAAGGGTTGCCCAAGTCTGCTACAGGGTTTATCTTCCAGGGGTTGGCCATGGCTGTTGCACGGTTCATGTACAAGAGGGTGTCCAGGGCTGTGATAGGGTTCATCTACCAGTGGTTGGTTAGGGCTTCGGCACGGTTCAACTACAAAAGGTTCAGCAAGGAAGAGGTTAAGTCTGCCAGGATAATCGGTAACAGGAGTTGCAGTAATCACACAAGCACTGGAGGGTTCACATACACGTAAATGTTGGTTAGGACTGGAACAGGATTCAGTAGCCAGAATTTGGAGGTTAGTTGTAGAACAGGGTTCAGCTGCCAACAGATGATTTGGACTGGAGCAGGCTTCAACTGGTAGCAAAGGGAGGTTGGGGCTGTCCGACAGCTCAGATGCTTTTAAGAAGTGCTCTGGGCCGACAGTTGAAGCAGTACTTAAAGGACGGTCAAGACTAGTAAAGGATTCAGCTACTACGTTGTGAACAGAACTGGAAAAAGATTCAGCAGCTACCAAAAATGAATTAGAACCAATATAAGGTTCTGTAGGCGGTGACGAGCTATCAAGGTTGACATAGGGCTCAGCGGAAAGAGGAAGAAAATGGTTTGCACAGGACTCAGTTGTGAGTAAGGGATGAACAGGGCTGGAACAGTGTTCAGATACTACTAGAGCTCTTATAGGGCTAGTACAGAGTTCAGGTTCGTGTGGATTTTGTACAGGACTGGCACAGTGATCAAGTGATGATATGGATTGGACAGGGATGGTGCAGGTTTTGGTCAAAGGGGGGCAGGCAGAGCTGAATTCAGAGGAATGAGACTTGCCAGGGAAGGATTGAGAGGAAATGGGGCTAGGTTCAGAGGAAAGAGGGGGGTCAGGGCTGACTGATTGCTCATCAGGAACAGGGGGCTCCATGCTAGCAAATTGTTGTTCTGAAAGGAGTTCAGTGTTCGTACAAAGTTCTGATTTAAGCGGGTTGTCAAGTATGCCATACTGTTCACGCAGAACAGAATGGTAAGGGACCGAAAACGGTTCACGTTGAAGAGCTTTATTAGGACTGGTAAACTGTTCAGCTGAAGGGGGGTGCTGATGGCTAGAATATGTTTCAACAGAAGTAGAACTTTGTTGAGGGCTTGCACATGGTTCAGCTGAAAGGGGTCGTGGAGGGCTAGCACATGGTTCAGCTGAATAGGGAAGCGGAGGGCTAGCACATTGTTCAGCTGAATAGGGAAGCGGAGGGCTAGCACATGGTTCAGTTGAAAGGGGAAGCGGAGGGCTAGCACATGGTTCAGTTGAAAGGGGACACAGAGGGCTAGCACATGGCTCAGCTGAAAGGGGTCGTGGAGGGCTTGCACTTGGTTCAGCTGAAAGGGGTGGTGGAGAGAGAGCACATGGTTCAGCTGAAAGGGGTGGTGGAGGGATAGCACATGGTTCAGCTGAAAGGGGAGATGGAGGGATAGCACATGGTTCAGCTGAAAGGGGAGATGGAGGGATAGCACATGGTTCAGCTGAAAGGGGAGATGGAGGGATAGCACATGGTTCAGCTGAAAGGGGAGATGGAGGGATAGCACATGGTTCAGCTGAAAGGGGAGATGGAGGGATAGCACATGGTTCAGCTGAAAGGGGAGATGGAGGGATAGCACATGGTTCAGCTGAAAGGGGAGATGGAGGGATAGCACATGGTTCAGCTGAAAGGGGAGATGGAGGGATAGCACATGGTTCAGCTGAAAGGGGAGATGGAGGGATAGCACATGGTTCAGCTGAAAGGGAAGATGGAGGAATAGCACATGGTTCAGCTGAAAGGGAAGATGGAGGAATAGCACATGGTTCAGCTGAAAGGGGATGTGGAGGGATAGCACATGGTTCAGCTGAAAGGGGATGTGGAGGGATAGCACACAGTTCACTTGAAGAGGAAGCCTCGGGGCTAGTATATGATACAGGGCTTGCATGAGGCCCAGTTACCAGAGTGTGTTTTGGGCTGACATAAGGTTCAGACTGATGGCCACAGACAGCAGAAGGCGCATCAAGTTTAGGATGTTCAGCACAGACAAATGGTTCAGGTGAAACAGGTGGCTCAGTGTTTTCACAAGAATCAGCAGTATATGAGTGCCTGGACTGGGCATGTGCTTCAGCCAGTATGCAGTGGTCAGAGCTGGAGTAAGATGCAGTCCGGAGAGCACTGTCGCTGCTGACAAACTGTGCAGGAGCTAGTGAGTGGACAGGGCTGGAACCTTCAATCTGTGCAGGGCCAGCACATGGTTCATCTACAGGGGGGTTTGCAGGACTGGCACTGTGTACATCTAGAGGGGAGTGGGCAGGGCTGGAATAACGATGAGCTACAGGGGAATGGGCAGGGCTTCCATAATGTTCAGTGAGAGGTGATGAATCAGGGCTGGCATAAGGTTCAACCAGAATGGGACGTACAGGGCTAGCATAAGGCTCAACTACGAGAGGAAGGCATGGGCTAGCACAGATATCAGTTGCAGGAGGATTATTGCATTGTTCTGTAGGATGGGAGAGGTCATGATTAACATAAGGCTCAAGTGAATGGGAGGGTACAGGCTTTTCATAAGCTTCAGGGAAAAGTGTGGGTTCAGTGCGGGCATAAGGCTCCTCCAGAATAGCATGGTCAGGGCTCTCATCCGCATCAGATGGAATGGAGTGGTCAGGGCTAGCATAAGGCTCAACCAGAAGAGGACGGCAAGGGCTGTTATAGGATTCAATCAGAATGGGGTGGTTAGGTAAAGGATAAGATTCAGCTAAAACAGAATGTTCAGGACTAACATACGGTTCAACAAGCATTATGTGATCAGGATTGGCACAAGATTCAGCTTTTACTGGGCTCTTGCTACTGGCGCTAGGCTCAGCAAATATGGATTGTCTGGTGTAGCCACTGGTGTCTGACAAAATATTCTGTTTAGGACTAACACATAATTCATTGTTTGAGTGAAGGAGAACATCAGCACTGACTTCAGTCATTAAAGGTTTGTTACAAGCATTATGTTCATTAATTAGGGATACATTCACACAAGCACTAGGTGCAATAACTAAGGTAATATCTTGTTTAGGCAGCAAGCAATCAGCACTGGCAATGACTTTAAGGCATCGCTCAAGGTCATCAGACTGCTCAGCCATAATGGAAGGTTTGGGGGTAGTGCTTGGTTCCATAGGTTCCTCAGGATAGGCATGGGGTGAATTGGGCTGAAGGAGACTGGGGCAAGTATCAAGTAAAATGTTCTCAGTGCTAGGAGCAGTTTCAGGTTGCTGTAGATGATGGTTAATTGTAGGTGACTCAGTAAAGAGACCATTGCGAGACGAATCTGGTTGCTCAGATGGCAAGAGAAGTTCAAATGGCTGAGAGCTTTGCACAAATGGATACTGTTCAATGCAAGAGGTACCGTCACTGAAAGGTAATTTGTAATCCAAATGTTTAGCAATGGCTGATTCTGAAACCATAGTTTGACTGGTCAAGTCCAGAAAAGCCACCTGGGCATCAGCATCAAACTTGCTTACTGTATGTGGAGTCTCAGACTCTTGCTCATTTACAGTAGCCTGAGTTTCAGGGGCCAATACATCCACAGTTGTGAGGGAGTCACTAACAATTATGTCCAAAGTCGCTGGAGTCTCACAGTTTACCTCACTATCAGCCATATGGTTCTCAGCTGTTAGTTCATCCACCGCAGCTTGGGTTTCAGCTGCCAGCTCATTCACAGCTGCCTTGGTCTCAGCCATCAGCTCATCAACAGCAGCTTGAGTTTCAGCAGCCAGCTCGTCCACAGTAGCCCTAGTCTCATCTCTCAGCTCACTTACAGCATCATGGGTCTCATCTTCCAGCTTTTCTACAACAGCAAGCACATTCACATCCACTTGAGTCACAGAGGTCAGCGCATTCATTGTGGGCAGGGTCTCTGTAGCCAGCTCATTAAATTCACTCAAGGCATGAGCATCCTGTTCATTCTCTACTGATAAAGTCTCAGAGATTAAGTGGTTCATAGTCACCTGTGTTTCAGTTGTCAGAGCAGGTACAGCAACCCGAGTTTCAGTAACTAGGGCAGGCACTGAGGCCTGAGTATCACTTAATAGGCATGAACCAGGAATCTGGGCTGCACTAGGGATGTTGGGCATTGCCCAATGCGTTCCAGCAGCTAGATGGGGCACAGCCCATTGTGTTCCAGTTGCTAAGTTAGTCACAGCCCACTGTGAGCTAGCGGTCAAGTCAGACAAAGCCCATTGTGAGCCAGCAGCCAGATCAGGCACAGCCCACTGTGAGCCAGTAGCCAAATTAGAAACTGCCCATTGAGAGCCAGCAGACAAATCAGACACTGCCCATTGTGAGCCTGTAGCAATGTCTGTAACAGGCCACTGTGTTCCAGATGACAAGTCAGATACAGGCCAGTGTGCAGCTGTAGTCATTTCAGGCATAGTCCACTGTGATCCAGATGTCAAATCAGACACAGGCCACTGAGTTCCACTAGTCATATTTGGTATAGGCCATTGTGTGCCAGGGGCAAGTTCAGGAATAGCTACTGGTGTTATTTCATTGGTCAGATCAGGTTGAAGTTGTGCCTCAGTTGTAAGATTATGCAAAGACAACTGAGGTCTTGCACTCACACTGGACATAGGCAATTGTGCTTTTGTAGTCAACTTTGTTGTTGGCAACTGTGTCTTATTAGTTCGGTTAGAATTTGGCAACTGTGTTTTTGAAGACAAGTTTGGTATTATTAAAGGTGTTTTGACAGTCAAGCTGGGCAAAGGTAATTGCTCCTTTGAAGGCTGCTTTCCAGAGGAACTCTGTAATTTGGCTTGTGATAATTGTTTCTGAATAAGAGACTTTAAACCAATACTGTGCTTGAAAGCAGTAGATTTTGACTGCACTTTTTTTTGTGGTGGGGAAGATGACTTTGACTTGTTTCTAGTTAAAGGAGATTTTTCCTTCTGCTTGGTTTGAGACCTTGAGCGCCGTTTGCGGTTTGGCGATTTTGACAATGAACGCTGTTTCTTGATTGAAAGAGAACGGGATGGTCTTGAAGAGGATCGAGACCGATGCCTAGAAGTTGATAAAGAACGGGAACGCCTCCATCTTCCTCGAGACCTAGAACTGTGTCTTCGAGTTGACGATCTTGAAAGTGACCGAGACAGAGAATGACCTCTTCTTGAATGTCTTCTTGGAGATGTAGACTTGGAACTTGATCTAGAGTGTCTCTTTTTAAGTGTGGATTTTGAGCGAGAGCGATGTCTCCAAGTTGCCGATTTAGAGCGTGAACGACTGGTTGATGAAACAGATTTTGATCGTGATCTCCTCCTCCACACTGGTGATTTTGAACGTGAAAGCTTTCTCCTACCTAATTTGGAGCCTGAACGTTTCTTTCTCCCAGAAGATCTGGAACGAGATGGTCTTCTCCTTATTGGTGATTTAGAGCAAACCCTCTTACTCCTGCCAGTTGATTTTGAGCGTCGTTTCCTTTCAGTTGATTTTGAATGAGAATGCCTTCTCTTGCTTGCTGACTTTGATGGAGAACGTTTTTTCCTGGTTTTTGATTTAGATCGAGAATGTCTTCTCTTTCCTCTAGACTTTGAACGGGCACGCCTTCGCCGAACTGATTTTGACCGTGAGCGCCTTCTGCTTGTTGGTGATTGTGATTTCCTTTTTCGAAGCAATGATTTAGAACGGGAACGCTTTTTCCTTTGGGGAGATTTTGACCGAGATGCTCGTCCACGATCCACAGATGGTGATCTACTCTCCTGAGCCATAGACCTTGAGCGGTATTGGCGTTGCTTGACTCCCGTTTTTGATGTAGCATTAGAAAGATGTGGAAAAGCATGCTTGATGCCAGTACTTGATTGAGAAGGCTCTGGTGGAACATGGCTTTCAGGCTGTAAGTGATCTATCACAGAGCTGGTTGCTGAGTTTACAGGCGTTTCCAGTAGCTGGGTTCCAGGTGTATCTAGACTTTCTAAATGTGAGGTTTTGGATTTTAGTGCAGAAGACTGCGGGGGCTCAGTCTCTGCAAGAGGATGCATCTGCAGAGTTGATGGTCTTGTGGCTATAGGTGAACATGATCTCAATTGCTCTGAATCAGGCACAACACTTGATGCTTTCTTTGTACCAGACTCCCGAGACTCTGGGAGAGATGTGGCAAATGAGTCACTAGGTTCTTGAAGAATTTTGTGTAATGAGGGCTGGACACCTGATTTTGTAGACTCTGAAGCAGATTCAGCAAGCTTCTCAGGCTCTCTGACTGAGGATATAGCAACATTAGGAGGCACAAGACTACTCAAAACAATGGAGTCAGAAGGAACCTGTATTGGAGAAATGCTGATAGGCTTAAAAGTCCTGCTAAACTTAAAATTCAATGGACTGGATAAAGCAGCAGATGTTTTTCTTGCTTCATACCTTACATTTGCTTCAGGGTTAGGTTGCAAGACCTTTAATTTATTTAACTCCGGGGACTTTAATCTGTCAACTTCAGATTTGGATAATTTATGCTTAGAATGTCCAGTTGTATGAATATGCTGCTTTTCAGCTTTCAAGTCATGCTTTGTAAGCATTTCAAAGAAAGGATGACCTACACTAGGAATAACCTCAGTAGTGCAAACTGCAGTAGTATTCGTTTGGCCAATGATGTCACTCTGATATTCACTAGTTGAACTCTGATGCTTAGTCTCTAAAGAATTGTTTTCCTGATGTACATTTGTGATACACTCATTGAATATAGTGTTCGTTTTCATACTAGACATTGGTTTCACAAACTTTTCAACCTCAAGAGAATCTGCATCTAAAAGTGATAAGCCTGTTGAACTTTTATGTAACATGACTTCAGGGGACTGACTGATATTAACCTCATCTGCACAGGTAGAAGAAGGGGCCTGACTGGTATTAACCTTGTCAACAGAGGTAGAAGAAGGGAATTTCTTAGGCAGCATGTAGGTCTGTCTTTGTTCCACATGATCAGTCGTGGTGGTAATGCAAACTTGAGCTGACTCATAGTTTTGGAGGGAGGCACCTTTCCCAT
Source organism: Pelobates fuscus (assembly GCF_036172605.1). NCBI lineage: Eukaryota > Metazoa > Chordata > Amphibia > Anura > Pelobatidae > Pelobates > Pelobates fuscus. The sequence goes on from NC_086317.1 coordinate 35,783,617, forward strand.
CACTTTCCATCAGTTCAGAAATATTTTCTTGACTACTTGTGTCCAAACGATTCTCAGTTTTGGAAGTTTCTAATATTTTCTTGTCTGAGCAATTTATCTTCATTTCCAGAATATTAACATGCTCAATAGGACAGTTCTGCTTATCTTTTTCAGAGGAACCAAAAGGAACATCGATATCCTTGTTATCATCGGAGTACAGATGTGACACATTTATAGTTGTCCCACACTGCAATTCATTAATACCTTTGTTTTCAGATATATCCTGCTGTTGGGGATCTATCAGTTTACTAGGAGCAATATTTTCAAAATGTTTAGCAACATTTTGGTCTTGACATGGAAACAACTTGGGAGAGACAGTTGATAAAAGACCAGTTTGGCCAGTATGCAAAGTTCTTTCCAAAGATGACAAATCCTTATCTGTCGTGATGACCACCTCTGTGACTGCAGGTACCTGGAGGGTTTTAAGTTTAGTGTGCTTGGGAAGCTGTGAGGTATGACAGTCAGAAACTTTGAGAGACTGGGAACTTCTCAAATCAGTGTTGAAAATAGGTAGAGAGTCATGACTTTGCGCAGTAGTAAAAGTATGTGATTTCTGGAGTGTCCTCACTTTAGATTCACTTTCATCTTGGCCTGTTCTCCGTTTAGGAGCACTTACTTTGTATGCTTTTCTTTCTGGCACTTCAAAATGTGATTCAGGTACAATATTCAATTCTAAGCTAGGATCATTGCCTTTAAACAATCCAATGTTCAGGCCACCTTTGATGGGTGATAAGTTGGCTACATTTTCCACAATGCATTCCAAATCAGATGATTTTTGTTCAGTTCGAAATTCTGGTTGCCTTTGTTCAATAGTTGCAGAAGACCTGTCAACTTGATGTTCACTAACACCATGTGAGGCAGCATTCATCCCAAAATTGTCTAAGACAGTTTGATGTAGGCATGGAGAAGATTCAGTAAACTTTTTATTTCTCAGTTTAGAACTGGATGATATAAATGGTATCTGTTCAACTGCAGTGGTACTGCTTATGTAAGGATCAATATTTGCAACATCTGTTACAAATTTGGGCATATCTCCAGAGCCTTGTTCTGTGGTGATGGTATTTACAGACAGAACAGTAGCCTCTCTATTCAATATTCCAATAATGGGGGCTGCTTCAGAATGATCAATTGTCAAGTTATTTCTTTTGTCCATTAAATTACTTTGGTCAGATTTACTAGAGGTGCAATCCTGTACTGTATCTACTTTTATCACAGGCGCCATTATCTCTTGCTTAAGTAAACCTCCTGAAATCTCAGAGGCATGGGAATCTGTAAAAGGATGTCCATATTCTCTTAATTGTGGATTGCTCTGATTAAGTATAACAGCATCCACTGGCTTATGTTTAAATGTAGAGTAAGCCTGAGTTTGTTCCTTATTATCAGATGATTCAGATCCTTTACTGGGCACAGTAGTAGGGTACTTTGAATGTACAGATACATTGGAAATTGCATGCCTTCTGTCTGAGCTACAGTTAAAGTTTTCTTGTGCAACAGTGCTATTAGATTCTGTTACAGCAGTTTCAGTATTAACAACAAAGGAACTTTGTTCTTTAAGCTTGCTAGAATAAGATCCTTCTTGTTCAGCAGGCTTGATCTGAAGATCCTCTATAATTACAGAGACATTGGTGTTCCGAGTAGACAATCCAGGTTCTGCAAATATGTTGGACTCAATCTCATAAAGCCTAACATCAGAATGCAAGTGTGAATCTTCTTTAAACTCATGATGTACATTCAGTACTGGTTTTGCTTGATGTGACTGCATAGAGGATTCCTGTTGTATGTCTTGTGCTATGAAGATGGGGAATTCTGTACAAATAGGCATGGTTGTTGACTGCCCAAGAGCAAACTGTGATCTTTCTTCTGAAGAAGTACTGCTAAATGTACGGTTAACAACTGAACTAGGGATTGAGGGGTCATATTCTGATAAAACACTGTGATTACTTTCTGCATAAGAGGTGTCACCTGACGCGTGGGTAGAAAACAAACTGAACTCCACCGGTTCCTTGCGAAGTGCATCAGATTTTACAAATGGTTGCCTTTCGATTTGACCGATTTCTAAATTATATTTGGTCTGATTTGCAGTTTTGGTGGTTCCTGTTGCAGTTACAGCATAAGGTTGCTGAAAAACAAACTCCATTTCAGACTTTGATATTTCACATTGTACATCAATGCAAGGAACCTCCCCCTCTTTACTGCTATTCTGAGGATTCAGTGTTTGAAGAGGATTATATTTTTCTTTAAAAAGGTTTGGCTTTCTACTGGAATCGGTCAGTGGAATTTCATTCATATTTTGCTTTTCTAAAGGAGAGTGTGTTTGCAAGGCTGGAGTTTTGGCCTGGTGACACAAAGCCTGCTGCTCTTTCCCAACTGCCTTAAATTGAGAATGAGGAAATTCAGGTCTAAGAATAGTGAGCGAACAAGTATCTACATGTTCAGCAAACATTTCATGACAAGAATGGTCTGTTTTTTCTGGAGATTCAGCATGATGTTGACATGGATTTGCAGATTCGGAATGTAATATTGGAGATTGTTCTGGTATCTTTATTTTATCATCACTCTTCATTTTAAAGGGAGGTGTATCTGCTATCTTTTCAACTGATTTTGAACTTTCCTTTTTAGTTACTGACTGGGATCTTGATTTTCTTCCCACATTTGATCCAGATCGAGATCTTGACCTATGCTTTGTTGCTACAGATCTGGATCTAGACTTCGACCGGTCCCTTTCTGCAGCTGATCTTGATCTGGATGATCTCTTCCTTGTCGGAGAACTGGAGGAGGACCTTCGTCTCCTTGCAGCCGATATAGACTGCGACCTGCGCCCCCTGGCAGACATGGACTTAGACGTTTGCCTTCTGGCGGCAGACGTGGAACGAGACCTTCTTCCCCTCCTGGTGGCAGACGTGGAACGAGACCTTCTTCCCCTCCTGGTGGCAGACGTGGAACGAGACCTTCTTCCCCTCCTGGTGGCAGACGTGGAACGAGACCTTCTTCCCCTCCTGGTGGCAGACGTGGAACGAGACCTTCTTCCCCTCCTGGTGGCAGACGTGGAACGAGACCTTCTTCCCCTCCTGGTGGCAGACGTGGAACGAGACCTTCTTCCCCTCCTGGTGGCAGACGTGGAACGAGACCTTCTTCCCCTCCTGGTGGCAGACGTGGAACGAGACCTCCTTCGCCTCCTGGTGTCAGACGTGGAACGAGTCCTTCTTCGCCTCCTGGTGGCAGACGTGGAACGAGACCTTCTTCGCCTCCTGGTGGCAGACGTGGAACGAGACCTTCTTCGCCTCCTGGTGGCAGACGTGGAACGAGACCTTCGTCTCCTGGTGGCAGACGTGGAACGAGACCTTCGTCCCCTGGTGGCAGACACTGAACGAGACCTTCGTCCCCTCGTGGCAGACATTGAACGAGACCTTCGCTTCCTGGTGGCAGACCTGGATTGAGACCTTCTCCTCCTTGCAGCAGACACGGAACGAGACCGTCGCCTTCTGGTAGCAGATTTAGAGCGAGATCTCCTCCTCCTCCTGGCAACAGACGTGGAGCGAGACCGTCGCCTTCTGCTAGCAGATGTGGAACAAGATCTTCGCTTTGTGATTAAAGAACCAGATGGCAACTTTTGCCTCTTGGCAGCTGACAAAGAGCGTGATCTTCTACTCTTTACAGGCGATTCAGATCTGGATCTTCGTCTTCTTACAGCAGACTGAGACCGTGAATTTAGTCTTTTTGCATTAGAACTGGAGCGTGACCTCCTTTTCCTTGCATCTGATGTAGACCTTGACCTCCTCTTTGCAAAAGATTTCGATCGAAGCCTCTTACTAGTTGACCTGGACCTTGACTGTCGTTTTCTACTTGTTGATTTTGACCTCGATTTTCTTCTCCTACTTGAAGATCTTGACTTTGACTTGCGTCGTCTTAGAGGTGATCTTGTTCTTGATCTGCGTCTCCAGGCAGGTGATCTGGTGCTTGATCTGCGTCTTATTACAGAAAGTGACCTTGATCTCTGTCTATTTCTTATAGACTTGGACCACCAACTACGTATAGGGGATTTGGAGTAGCGAGCAGGAGTGCTAGACCGTGACTGTCTGGTTCGATCTGGAGATTTGGAACGTGATCTCTTCCTTCGTTCCAAAGAGCTGGAGCGGGAACACCTCCTCTGCTTTGAACTTTCTACAATAGGAGATTTTGAACCGACTGGACGTTTTGGCTCCTTTACCATGGATTTAGATTTTGACCGATGTTTTCTCATTAAAGATTTAGATCTTGAACGAGATTTTGAATCTTTTTTATTCTTGCCAACAGATTTTGACCGTGATCTATACCCACATTTGGTTTTATCAGACTGATGGTGAAGACCTTTACTGACAGCTAATGATATGGATTGATCAAGTCTTTTTAATTTATTACTATTAGAGTCTGTCATTTCTGCATCGCCTTCTGCTTGAACAGATGATGGCTGAATCAAATTTAATTCTGTATCAATGTGAGAAGGCAAGCCTGATTTAAGTTTTGTTTCATCTGAAATTCCCACACTGCTCTTTATTTCATTTTCCTCTAGTCGTTTTAATATATCACTATGGCCAGTGACAAGTTTAGAGGAGTCCTCACATAGTCCTTGGACTTCTGAATTTACATAGTTTATTTCATTAGGGCATTTTGGACCAAAAAACCCTGAATCAATATCTACTTTAGCAAATGTCTGAGTTTCTTTGACAGAATCAAGTAATGTGCCCAGTGTGGTACCAATAGGTGGCACGCCTAATACAACATCTGATCCAGATTCTATTTCTGTTTTTGATACTAAATCAACTCTATCTTCTTTTGCAGGAGAAGAAAACGCAGGTTTCCACAAAGATTTGGGTTCTAAATTAACATTTTCTGGGTCCTCGTTGCTTGAAGTAGATTTTGATCTTTTCTCATTTTTCTCTTTTTTCTTTTTCTTCTTTTTCTTCTTACTTTTGTGTTTTTTATGCTTTTTTGATTTTTTTCGGGATGCATCCTTTTTCACTTCATCTGAAGAACTAACTTCAGCTGGTTTCAATTCTTTTGATGAGCTGTTTTCTTCCAAAGCTGTTAGAGACAGTTTAAAGGAACAAAAGAAACAAAACAAAAAAACAAGTCAAAAGCTGCAATCTATAAAAAGGATGTTTACTTAAATCAGTATCTTTTTAAGGACAAGAGGATTACTAAAGTGAGCATTCAAAAATAATGTAGCACACATACATAAGTCATTGAATTTAAACATGATGCAAACTTTCCATTCATATAAATATTTTCACTCTTCCATTGTTAAAATAAAATGTTCTCACTAAAGTGACGACCTGTTTATGTGCCAGACAGACACACTACTCTGGCACAAGAAAAACTGTACTGACAGTGCAGAGCAAAAGCAATGAATTGGAGATGTAAAAGAAAAAGATTCAAATTAATACAAAAAAGAGGGTTAAAGGAGGCAGTAAACAATGCACAAACCTCACTTAGTAAGAAAAATTATAATATGCAAATGTTACCTGAAGTCTGAGGTTGCTCAAGATCAAGGGGCTCAGATTGCATGCTCTCAACGTTCTGTATAGACTGTTGACCCCCTTCACTTTGGACACATATAGTGTTATCTTCTGATGTTTTTTCTGTTGCTTCTGTTGTTGGTTCACCATTCTGGGAGTCTTCAGTGTTCTCACTAAAACAAATGGAGGAAAAAAAGAAAGAAACACAAAGTAATTAGAAGAGTACCACGTCAAAGCAGCCACAATCTACGTGGTCCCTCCAAAACAGCTGTTATTTCAGACAGACAATCAGGTCATACTGTAATGTATGCACAAATAAGTTTAAAACTGCAGATGCACCTAAAAGGTGAAGCATATATCACACACTTACCCCTCATGGGTTAATGGGACACAAATGGGAACAAATAAAGATGTTTTCACATAGCCCGCATCCGCCCCTTTCTTGCACCAGATACTACCAAGGAGCTTGTCCATGCTCTAGTAATTTCCTGCATGGATTATTGTAACCCTCTCCTGATTGGTCTCCCCAATAGCCGTACTGCACCCTTACAGTCTGTAATGAATGCTGCTGCTAGATTGATTTTCCTCTCTAGTCGTTTCTCTCACACCTCACCCCTCTGCCAGTCCATACATTGGCTTCCTGTATGCTATAGGAGTCAATTCAAGGTACTTACTCACACCTATAAAGCACTGAACAACTCTAGCCCCTCTTATATCTCCTCACAGATCCATAGGTATGTCCCTTCTCGGTCTCTCCGTTCTGCCCGTGACCACCTCCTGTCCGTTGTCCGCACTCGTACAGCCAACTCGCGCTTGCAGGACTTCTCGCGGGCGGCTCCCTTCCTATGGAATAGCCTGCCTACCGCCATCAGACTCTCCCCTAGTCTTGCATCTTTTAAGAAGTGCCTTAAAACCCATCTCTTTAGGAAAGCTTATGGCCTCCAAGACTAACCTTACCTCACATACCCGTCTCTTGCCCTCTCCTAAAGGGCAGCCCACCTTATTTGATTGTAAATTCCTGTCCTAATGTGTTTTACACCCCACCTCCTATAGAATGTAAGCTCGTTTGAGCAGGGTCCTCTTCAACCTATTGTTCCTGTAAGTTTATTTGTAATTGTCCTATTTATAGTTAAATCCCCCTCTCATAATATTGTAAAGCGCTACGGAATCTGTTGGCGCTATATAAATGGCAATAATAAATAAATAAAGAAATTTTCAAAATAGCCTGAACTCTGCCACTTCAAGGCAATGAAATGGCCAACAGAAAATATCATGATAGCTTGATGTTAAAGCGGCACTGTCATGCCGAATTCCGTTTTTTTTTTAACCCCCCTCCCGCCTCAACTACATCCAATCGACCCCCTAGTCATCCCCAAATGCCCCTATGTCCCCCACATTACCTATTTTTTATTCTTTATTTTCTGCCCGATCTTTATTCAGGGCGCCGCCATCTTTGTGTGGGTAGGTGAAGTCCCTATGGGACACGTCATCTACCCACACTACACAGACTGTGAGATTCCCGCACATGCCCAGTGAAACACCTGGACATGCGAACGGGAATTTCACCTATTCATTCATTCATCAGACAGACGAATGAATGAATAGAAAAAATCAGACGAACAAACTAACACTGTGTATCAGTGTTAGTTTGTTCGTTCAGTTTATTACAAGAAGGGAGCTACCGGCGTGCAGCTCCCTCCTTGTAATATGTAACTATAGAAGCGGCAGGGAGCAGAGCTCCCCACCACTTCATAAGCCCCCCAGGTCCCCCCCTCACTCTATGGGGGTCAATATGACCCCCATAATAGCACAAGGGAGATTAAAATCTCCCCAATGCCCCTACTCGCTATATCGCGAGTAGGGGCATGTCCACTAAACAGTGAGCAGCCTGTGGCTGCTCACTGTAAAAAAAAAAAAAAAAAAAAAAAAAAAAAAGGGTAATAAGGGGGGGACGGGGGGCCTACTGTCCTCCCCCGCCGGCCCCCACCCCTGGACGGCGGGTGGGGGCCATAATGGGAATGAGGGGGGACCTACTGTCCTCCCCTCAGGCCCCCACCCCTGGGCGGCGGGTGGAGGCCATAATAGTAATAAGGGGGGGGACCTACTGTCCTCCAGCCCCCGGCCCCCACCCCTGGGCGGCGGGTGGGGGCCCTAATGGAAAAAAAGGGGGGGGGGACCTACTGTCCTCCCCCCCGGCCCCCACCCCTGGGCGGCGGGTGGGGGCCATAATAGTAATAAGGGGGGGGACCTACTGTCCTCCAGCCCCCGGCCCCCACCCCTGGGCGGCGGGTGGGGGCCCTAATGGAAAAAAGGGGGGGGGACCTACTGTCCTCCCCCCGGCCCCCACCCCTGGGCGGCGGGTGGGGGCCATAATAGTAATAAGGGGGGGGGGGGATCTACTGTCCTTACCCCCCCCCCCGGCCCCCACCCCTGGGCGGCGGGTGGGGGCCATAACGATAATGGGGGGGGACCTACTGTCCTCCCCCCGCCCCCACCCCTGGGCGGCGGGTGGGGGCACTAAGTAAATTCCCCCCCCCCCCCCATCAAGGTGACTAGGGGTGCCCAAGCCCCTAGTCACCCACCCCCCACCCAAATAAAAAATGCCCCTACCTACCCCCCTCACCCTAAAAAATAGTGAGGGGGGAATAAAATTGCTAACCTGTAAAGTAAAATTAAACTTACCATTCGACGTCTTCTTTTTTCTAAAATCTTCATTTTTCATTTTTCAGCCCCAAAAAAGGCCAAATAAAAAACCATCATAGCCGTCGAACTAAAAATAAAATAAAAAACCCGAGCGCAAAAAAAAAAACCCGACGAAAAAGAAAAAAACCGAGCGCACAAAAAAATAATCCACCCATGGAGGGCTCCGCGCAGACTGAGCTCCGCAGGGCGGGGCAAGGCTTATAAAGCCTTGCCCCGCCCTGCAATTAGCCTAAGAACACTCTGATTGGTGGGTTTAAGCCAATCAGAGTGCTCTTTGTCATTTTACAAGCGTGGGAAAGTTATTTGGAATTTTCCCACGCTTGTAAAATGTCACAGAGCACTGTGATTGGATGGCTTGAAATCCATCCAATCACAGTGCTCTGTGTCATTTTACAAGCGTGGGAAAGTTCTTTGGAATTTTCCCACGCTTGTAAAATGACACAGAGCACTGTGATTGGATGGATTTCAAGCCATCCAATCACAGTGCTCTGTGTCATTTTACAAGCGTGGGAAAGTTCTTTGGAATTTTCCCACGCTTGTAAAATGACACAGAGCACTGTGATTGGATGGATTTCAAGCCATCCAATCACAGTGCTCTGTGTCATTTTACAAGCGTGGGAAAGTTCTTTGGAATTTTCCCACGCTTGTAAAATGACACAGAGCACTGTGATTGGATGGATTTCAAGCCATCCAATCACAGTGCTCTGTGTCATTTTACAAGCGTGGGAAAGTTCTTTGGAATTTTCCCACGCTTGTAAAATGACACAGAGCACTGTGATTGGATGGCTTTCAAGCCATCCAATCACAGTGCTCTGTGTCATTTTACAAGCGTGGGAAAATTCCAAAGAACTTTCCCACGCTTGTAAAATGACAGAGCACTCTGATTGGCTTAAACCCACCAATCAGAGTGTTCTTAGGCTAATTGCAGGGCGGGGCAAGGCTTTATAAGCCTTGCCCCGCCCTGCGGAGCTCAGTCTGCGCGGAGCCCTCCATGGGTGAAGATGGATTATTTTTTTGTGCGCTCGGGTTTTTTCTTTTCGTCGGGTTTTTTTTTTTGCGCTCGGGTTTTTTATTTTATTTTTAGTTCGACGGCTATGATGGTTTTTTATTTGGCCTTTTTTGGGGCTGAAAAATGAAGATTTTAGAAAAAAGAAGACGTCGAATGGTAAGTTTAATTTTACTTTACAGGTTAGCAATTTTATTCCCCCCTCACTATTTTTTATGGTGAGGGGGGTAGGTAGGGGCATTTTTTATTTGGGTGGGGGGTGGGTGACTAGGGGCTTGGGCACCCCTAGTCACCTTGATGGGGGGGGGGGGGAATTTACTTAGTGCCCCCACCCGCCGCCCAGGGGTGGGGGCGGGGGGAGGACAGTAGGTCCCCCCCCCATTATCGTTATGGCCCCCACCCGCCGCCCAGGGGTGGGGGCCGGGGGGGGGGGGAGGACAGTAGATCCCCCCCCCCTTATTACTATTATGGCCCCCACCCGCCGCCCAGGGGTGGGGGCCGGGGGGGAGGACAGTAGGTCCCCCCCCCCTTTTTTCCATTAGGGCCCCCACCCGCCGCCCAGGGGTGGGGGCCGGGGGCTGGAGGACAGTAGGTCCCCCCCTTATTACTATTATGGCCCCCACCCGCCGCCCAGGGGTGGGGGCCGGGGGGGGAGGACAGTAGGTCCCCCCCCCCCTATTACTATTATGGCCCCCACCCGCCGCCCAGGGGTGGGGGCCGGGGGGTGGAGGACAGTAGGTCCCCCCCCCCTTATTACTATTATGGCCCCCACCCGCCGCCCAGGGGTAGGGGCCGGGGGGGTGGACAGTAGGTCCCCCCCCCCCCTTTATTACTATTATGGCCCCCACCCGCCGGCCAGGGGTGGGGGCCGGGGGGGGAGGACAGTAGGTCCCCCCCCCCCTACTACTATTATGGCCCCCACCCGCCGCCCAGGGGTGGGGGCCGGGGGGGAGGACAGTAGGTCCCCCCCCCTTATTACTATTATGGCCCCCACCCGCCGCCCAGGGGTGGGGGCCGGGGGGGAGGACAGTAGGTCCACCCCCCCTTTATTACTATTATGGCCCCCACCCGCCGGCCAGGGGTGGGGGCCGGGGGGGGGGACAGTAGGTCCCCCCCCCTACTACTATTATGGCCCCCACCCGCCGCCCAGGGGTGGGGGCCGGGGGGGAGGACAGTAGGTCCCCCCCCCTCATTATCTTTATGGCCCCCACCCACCGCTCAGGGGTGGGGGCGGGGGGGGGGGGGGGACAATAGGTCTCCCTCCCTTATTTTACTTTACGGCCCCCACCCGTCATTTAGGGGTGGGGGGCAATATTTTTTTTATTTTTTTTCTACAGTGAGCAGCCACAGGCTGCTCACTGCTTACTAGACATGCCCCTACTCGCGGTATAGCGAGTAGGGGCATATTATTTACTAATACCAAGTCATTTTTACTTGGTGTTAGTAAATTTGGCTGAAAGACCAATTTAGGTCTTTCAGCCTTTTAGTAGATAGCTCCCTGATACCGTGGGAATTAGGGAGTTATCTACTAAGCGGCTGCAAGATGCAGCCACAGCAATGAATAGCATCGGAGTTTCATTCATTTGAATGAAATTCCGATCCGAACAAAGTACCGAATTGCATCCTAACACCAATGGAGAAACTCTTCTCATTCTGTTAGGATGCAATTCGGCAGTTTTGCCGGCGTTCTGTCTAAGTGACAGGACGTTCGGCAATACTGACAGGAAGCATTGTGGGAACTGGGAGGAAAGCTAGGGATCATGGGAAAATTGCTCTGACCAGCGGAAATGAAGCACACTTTGCTCCTCCGCTGGTCAGAGCTGGTCAAGCGGAGGAATCCCATAAGACAAAGAGTCCCTACTTTGTCTTATGGTTTTAAAGAAAACTAAAGAAGACAGGAAGAAAAGAATAACAGATCCTGAGAGAGGGGGAGAAGAGGAAGAGATTGAGGAAAGGTAAGTTCGGCATGACAGTGCCGCTTTAAGGAGGAATTAAACATCAAAATAGCTTTGAAAACCTCCACCGAGGTGAACAGGGATGTCATCATCCGATTTCAAAATGGGCTGGATAGGCAGGCGTTCCTGCAGAATAAGTCACGAAACAACATACCTTACAAATGGGGCACCCCAAAATGCCTGCGGATACATCAGGGTTCGTGGAATCTAAAAGTCCAAGAGACCTCGGAAATTAAAAGCAACTGGCACGGTCCTTGACACCTGAAAGTACGTTAGCAACAACCCAAGTGCCGCAACCGCACACTTGGGATCCAGCCTGACGCTTAAAGGAGCAACTCTGCATCGGCAGCTATATCCTGAAGAACTCAGACACTTTACCTCATAACCGTTCTAGTCGTGTTTTGCTCAGAACTGTGTGTTCCACAGTTTAATCTTTTATGACTCCTAACTATGTACATTATTTGCTGATAAGTTTACTCCACCTGCTGGCTCAAAGTTAACACCTCATTACAACCCCCACCTACTGGCAGTACTGGAGTACCAACTTGTCACTCTGTGGGTGCTAGCTTCTTGAAAATGTAGATCTACATTGGCCACCATCCCACCATGTCAAGAGGCCTCTACTGCCTCAAAATATCTAATTGCTCCGACCTACTTTTTCACAGGAGGCGATTGGCCCAGTTGTTGTTAAGACAGACTGAGACTGTATAATACCATTTTTCTATCTCCTACACTTGTGACATACTAGCCTGCATTTTTCGGTTTCCCATGATAAATAATGTGCTGTTTTACTTAATGCCATGCCTATGTTTTGCTATGTTGAACTCATTGTGCTTGCTCCTGCTGTCGTGGCAGTGTAAGTGTTCCTGTAATACTGTGCACAAAAAAAAAAAAAGGCTTTGAAAACCACCTAAATTCCATTGCTAGTTCGTGAGAAATTTAATTTCAGCATCATCTGCTTACCTGCCCTTTGTTAAAATGACAATGGCATCTAAAAATATTATAACACATTAAAGCTAGTGCTATAAGCAATCAGGATCTCATTTCTCTTTTAAACCCAACTCTATGAAGAGGGCACTTAAAAAAAAAAGAAAGAAAGAAAGAAAAAAAGAAAACTATAATGAATTTTAAAGTTTCTTAAAACATTAAATGCGCACCATTTGTGCATCTAAACTTATTTACTGTGCATTATCTTTTGGCTCATATTTGTATTCATAACATAGGACAAATAAGTAAATAAAGAACAAACATGCCTGTAGTCAAAATGTGATAGAAAAGGGACACCCTAAACTCCAAAGGTTTTGGTGTATAGACCATTTCCCTGTAAAATGGAAGATGTAAGAATTACCTTTCTTGATAAATGGCACATTTGACAGTCAGCATGTCTGTAATGGCCGACAAATACAATCCCCCCCTTTTTTTTGTAAACAACTTGTGAACAGGAAAAAACAAATAAAAAAAAAAAGTTTTAAAAAGGCAAAGTCTCTCCCCATAGCGCCGTTACAGTGTTCTATGCCATGCCCATTCTAATGGGCTTTAACCCCTTAAGGACACATGACGTGTGTGACATGTCATGATTCCCTTTTATTCTAGAAGTTTGGTCCTTAAGGGGTTAAAGCCGCTGTGGCGGCATAGAACGCCCTAACAGCTTAAGCCCCCCACTGGAGCTCCGATGGACTTACCTCTGCCGCGATCCTCTTCGGGATGACTGCCTGACAGCCCAGGAAGCCCTCCCCCGGCAAATCAGACCAAAGGGGGCCATGTGATCGCTCTCAAAGAGCTATTACATGGCCCCCTATAGCTGGCTGTGGATCTGCCAGCAGAGAGACTGCCTGGGCTGTCAGACAGTCCCCCTCCTGGTGGGAAGTATAAAAAAATAAATATGTATCTTTCATCAAAGTTTCCCAGTTGGCTCGTATCACAGATGCCACATCCTGGGACTGAGTGTGTAGTGTCTGAGGGAAGATAAATCTATCCCCTATCCCCATAGTTGATGGTTGGATCGTTCCTGGTTCCTTTGCTTTAGATAGTGCCGTCTGTATGGAGTATTTGGAGTACCCTCTTTCAATGAACTTCTCGAACATATTCAGTATCTGTGCCTCAGCATTCTTTGGGTCTGAATTATTCCGTATTACCCTAGCAAACTGTGCCACAGGTAATGAGTTTTTCAAACTCATTGACCACGTACCTCTATCACCTCGAGGCGGCAATCGGGACAATCAGCTCCTTAAAAGAGAAGCGTATTGGATCCACACACTGGGGACTTTGTCTCCGTATGCACTTAATGAAAAGAACCCGTTATACTGTTTCATCCCGAGACGGTAAATGATCTATCTGTTTTGGTCACATTGTCTGCATTGATTAGCTTTAATAGTATCATCTACTATATTTTTTTCTTTCTGTTGCTGCATCATAAATTTTTGAATAAGATCTTATATATGCTATGATTTAACATATGTCATGCTATACTATATGCCTTGTTATATGTACTTTGTACATGCACCATGGTGTTATTTCCGTAACATTCTTCTTGGTGAGCTATGTGTCCTCTTATAAGTGAGGTAGAGGTGCTTAGGGTCCGCACATACACATTTCTATTTTTAGTTTTACTATTGATCTCTTTCTTGTTTGTATCTTAGCGGGTCCAGCTCTCTCTATCTGCCTTTGTTCTTCTGGGCACTTTCGATGGCTTGTAAATAGTTTTCTGTATATATTTATTTTTGTGTATATATAGATACCTTTACGACTTTTTGCCACTTAGGCTCATTCATTGAGCACCACTCACTTTTCATTCCCCCCCCCCCCCCCCCCCCTGAAGGGGTTAACAGAACCACACTTCACTTTTTGAATTTGTTCACGTCACTGATGACATCACAGAACCTTGATTTCAGTTTTCACTCTCCAATCATGATGCACTGCTGTATATTTAAACATTTTTTGCACGCTAGAAAATTGTCTTGATAAAAGTCCGCTTGGACTGAAACGTCGACTTGATCTGCATATTTTGTATATATGTGCTCAATAAAAGCACTTATTTGAAATTTACACAATTCCTTTGAGTGCACTCTTTCGGGAATATATGGAGTGGCTGGAGCTGTTGCACCGAGGCACTCAACAAGACCGGTTAAATTGAGTGCGGGGCATCGGGATTATATATATACATATATATATATATACATATATATATATATATATATATATATATATATATATACATACATATATATACATACATACACACACACACACATATATATATATATATATATATATACACATATATATATATACACACACACACACACATAATTACAATAATTTATTTTTTTTTAAAAATGAAAATTACACATATGTAATTTCATTCTAACTGTATTTGGTTTATTTTTCACAATTAAGTGGGTTAGTCTCATAAGAGCAGACATTAGGCTGTTAGTGTAGGACCTGCCAAAGATGGGGTACATTGATGTTGTGGCAGGTTTATTCAATGTATGATCATATAATGAAATAAACCCCCATTATTTTTGCCTAGATTAGGCGTTTTTTTTTTAAAAAAATCTTTCAACATTGAAGTTGCTGTTAAGTGGATAGGTAAATGCGCTGGATCTTGTGTAATATACATATATATAACAAAATACACTAAGAATGATTTATATATACACGAGAGAGAGAGAGAGAGAGAGAGAGAGAGAATATATATATATAAAAAATAACATTAATAGTTACATACGTATACACGTAGAATTTAAATAAATATATGTATATATAGTAAAATTAAACGTGTATATTCAAGTAATCTTTTAGCATAATTATGTGATTTTATTAATTACAATTTGATTGACCTGCCTGACAACCCAGGCAGAAAGTGCAGAGAATTTAATTTGCAAGTACTATATTTAACCCTGTAACTTTCCAAGACACCATAAAACCTGTACATGGGGGGGTACTGTTTTACTCGGGAGACTTCGTTGAACACAAATATTAGTGTTTCAAAATGGTACATTTTATTATGATGACATTTTTAGTAAAAGTTACTTTGTTTGCATTTTTCACACATGAACGGCACTTTTACGGACGATATTATTGTTGTAATACGTTTCACTGTTTTGAAACGCTAATGTTTGTGTTCAGTGAAGTCTCCCATGTATAACAATACCCCCCATGTACAGGTTGTATGGTATTTTGCAAAGTTAGAGAGTCAAATAGAAGGCTTGCATTTAATTTTTTTCACATAGGAATTTGCCAGTTTGGTAATGTTGCCTTTGAGACCGTATGGTAGCCAAGGAATGAGAATTACCCCAGTGATTGCATACCATTTGCAAAAGTAGACAACCAAAGGTATTGCAAGTGGGGTATGTCCAGTCTTTTTTAGTAGCCACTGCCACAAAAAGTGCCCATATATTCGTGTGTTATTTTCACACAAAAACAAATATGAAAGCCAACGTTGGCCAGTGCTGGTGACCACTGGGGGTAATTCTCATTCCTAGGCTACCACATTGTCTCAAAGGTAACAATACTAATTTGACCCCGTAACTTTCCAAAACACTGGAAAACCTGTTAAGTTGTACTCGTGAGACTTTGCTGAATACAAATATGTGCTTTTAATTGCAGTAAAAGCCAACTGTATTATGACATTTACAGCTAAAATCCCAGACGGAACTAAAAAAAAAAAAAAAAACTTGTTCTGCCCACGGCTAGTAACAGACAGATCCGCACTGAATCCCAGCCTCGTGCGTCCCAAGGTGGCCGCTGAAGAAGGACAAGGTAAACAGCTTGTACTGCCTGACCACGTGGGAGCATGTACTGAGATGTCAAAGAACAAGGCTTCTGACGCCATTGTGGTACCTGCATATAGTAGCAACATCGTGGCATCTCTGGGTGCATTTGGCGTAGCGAAAGTCAGCATCTCATCATCCACCTCATTGCCGAGATTTGGTCCAACGGAGCCAGCACGCTAGTCACTGCAGCGAGGTGGGGCCTCACCCAGGCAAACAACGAGAGTCCCTAATGAACTCAGGGAACAAGCGGCCGCCGCGGCGAGCTCATAGCCACAGATATAGAAAGAGGGGAAAAAGAAGGCGGGGCCGCAACTGAAGCAGAACCGTGGCGCACGGATTTCGGAACCCCACCGACGTGCTCCTGCTGGCTGCTCCAGCTGATGCAAGCTCCGCAAGTGTCGTCCGTGCTCTTACAGAATCCACGCTGGTAAGGGCCGCTGGTGCGCCCCGAAATGGTCCCAGGGCCTTACTCCCACGGAGGGCTACTGTGGGACATACCCACACACTGGGAGCCGATGGAGCCCCATGCTAAGACACAAAGGACTTATGCATCCACCAGTCACCAGCCTCCCATACCGGGGCATAGGAAGAACTGCCCTCCACATGGACTGCAAGTACCACTCACGTAGCTATTAAAGCTAGCTGGTATTTAGACCAACGACCCACATATGCCCCCACACCATACTGATGACACTATACGCAATTTAATTTGCATTATGTTTTAGTTTACCTTTGCATAGATATACTGGACAAATGACAGGCACCAGGATGTAATACGGCATATTCGTATAGGCATTAGCTTGTGTCGCTTTACTTGTTAGCACTTGCTCGTTAATTGACCCAGTACTTCCAGTGGTTCTCCCTCTTACACTCACACACAACTCTCTGTTATAACGTTGACCTCAATTTCACAGTAAGTAAGGCAGAACTGTGTTCAACATATGTTGTTTTTGTCCCTCCTTTGATTATCTCTCCTGCATGTGCTTTCTTGGAAAAAAAAGGGGGGAGGAGAGGTCACCATTGTTTACTTGTGACAAAGTGAAAAAATATATATCACCATTGAACAATAAAAAATAAAAAAAAGTAGATCTAATTATACTAACTGCATAAGAGTGTGTTAGGGCAGGATGGTGTGCCCTAACGGTCTGCAGTATTCCCAGCTGATTACATTTACCTACCCTGGCAATATGCAGTGATCTCAGTCAGGGTAGGTAAGTGTAATTAGCCCCTGCATCCATTTCGACCCTCCCTGTCCATGTGATCGCAATGAAGTCGCGAACACATGGCTGGAATAGCAGTCTGCTGAACTACCTGCCCGTGGACTGCCTGGGTTGTCAGACAGTCCCCCCAAACTGAAAAAATAAAAAATATAAAAAAATATTACAGCAAATAAATATTAAAAGGAAATTCAAGTGTCCCTTTAAATAGTGTGTGTGTTATATATATATATACACACATTTATTTATATATATATATATATATATATATATATATATATATACACATATATACACATATATACACACACACACACACACACACATTATATATACACTGCTCAAAAAAAATAAAGGGAACACTTAAACAACACAATGTAACTCCAAGTCAATCACACTTCTGTGAAATCAAACTGTCCACTTAGGAAGCAACACTGAGTGACAATCAATTTCACATGCTGTTGTGCAAATGGGATAGACAACAGGTGGAAATTATAGGCAATTAGCAAGACACCCCCAATGAAGGAGTGGTTCTGCAGGTGGTGACCACAGACCACTTCTCAGTTCCTATGCTTCCTGGCTGATGTTTTGGTCACTTTTGAATGCTGGCGGTGCTTTCACTCTAGTGGTAGCATGAGAGAGTCTACAACCCACACAAGTGGCTCAGGTACTGCAGCTCATCCAGGATGGCACATCAATGCGAGCTGTGGCAAGAAGGTTTGCTGTGTCTGTCAGCGTAGTGTCCAGAGCATGGAGGCGCTACCAGGAGGCAGGCCAGTACATCAGGAGATGTGGAGGAGGCCGTAGGAGGGCAACAACCTAGCAGCCAGACCGCTACCTCCGCCTTGGTGCAAGGAGGAACAGGAGGAGCAATGCCAGAGCCCTGCAAATGTCCATTGTCTGCTCAAACGGTCAGAAACAGACTCCATGAGGGTGGTATGAGTGCCCGACGTCCACAGGTGGGGGTTGTGCTTACATCCCAACACCGTGCAGGACGTTTGGCATTTGCCAGAGAACACCAAGATTGGCAAATTCGCCACTGGCGCCCTGTGCTCTTCACAGATGAAAGCAGGTTCACACTGAGCACATGTGACAGACGTGACAGAGTCTGGAGACGCCGTGGAGAATGTTCTGCTGCCTGCAACATCCTCCAGCATGACCGGTGTGACAGTGGGTCAGTAATGGTGTGGGGTGGCATTTCTTTGGGGGGCTGCACAGCCCTCCATGTGCTCGCCAGAGGTAGCCTGACTGCCATTCGGTTCCGAGATGAGATCCTCAGACCACATGTGCGGTTGGCCCTGGGTTCCTCCTAATGCAAGACAATGCTAGAGCTCATGTGGCTGGAGTGTGTCAGCAGTTCCTGCAAGACGAAGGCATTGATGCTATGGACTGGCCCGCCCTTTTCCCAGACCTGAATCCAATTGAGGACATCTGGGACATCATGTCTCGCTCCACACACCAACGTCACGTTGCACCACAGACTGTCCAGGAGTTGGCAGATGCTTTAGTCCAGGTCTGGGAGGAGATCCCTCAGGAGACCATCCGCCACCTCATCAGGAGCATGTACAAGCGTTGTAGGGAGGTCATACAGGCCCGTAGAAGCCACACACACTACTGAGCCTCATTTTGACTTGTTTTAAGGACATTACATCAAAGTTGGATCAGCCTGTAGTGTGTTTTTCCACTTTAATTTTGAGTGTTACTCCAAATCCAGACCTCCATGGGTTGAAAAATTTGATTTCCATTTTTAAATTTGTGTGTGATTTTGTTGTCAGCACATTCAACTATGTAAAGAACAAAGTATTTCAGAAGAATATTTAATTCATTCAGATCTAGGATGTGGTATTTTTGTGTTCCCTTTTTTTTTTTGAGCAGTGTGTATGTGTAGAACCTTGTTGAATTGCAATCGCAGGATTTCTAATCGTGCTTATTAATTGAAGCATCAAATATTACCAAAAAAATTGACGTTTCAGTCCTATCCGGACTTTTTTTCAAGACCGCGAGACACGCAGGCCGCGAGATTTGCACCGCGAGGCACGCAGGTCGCAAGATTTGCACAGGGAGCTGCTGGAAAGTTAAGTAAGCACTTTCTGCTGGGTCCCCACCGTACTTTTCCAAGCCACCGGACCACCAGGGAATACTATAACCCCCCATCCCTGGTAAGAAGCATTTTACACAAATGACATCCCTACACAAAACACACACACACTACACCACTGGTTCCCAACCCAGTCCTTGTGGAACCACTACCAGTCCAGGATTCAGGGATTACCCAGTTGAATCTAAGGTGTTTTTAGAAGGAAATAAACACCTTGGACACAACAGAGTGATCCCTAAATACTGGACTGGTAGGGGTTCTATATATATATATATATATATACACACACACACACACACACACACACACACACACACACACACACACACAACACTACACACTCACTGCATTCACTATACACACACTAAACACTCACTGCATTCACTATACACACACACTAAACACTCACTGCATTCACTATACACACACACTAAACACTCACTGCATTCACTATACACACACACTAAACACTCACTGCATTCACTATACACACACACTAAACACTCACTGCATTCACTATACACACACACTAAACACTCACTGCATTCATTATATATACACTACACCATGGGTCGTCAACCTGGTCCCTACCGCCCACTAGTGGGCGTTTTAGGATTTCAGGTGGGCGGTATGGATTTCCTGGTTTTGGCGGACGGGCGGGCGGGTGCGAGCTGGCGGTACCCCTGCGACTGGGTACCGCCGTGACAAATTGCGGCTCCGGCCCGCGCGGCAAACCGCCGGGGCCGCATATGGAGGGGTCCATCGGGTGGCCCATGCTGTCAGGGCCACCCGATGGATGTGGATTGTAAGGGGGCCCGGTCAGCGCTGGGCGCTTTAACAGCGCGACCGGGCCCCCTGTGATGACATCGCAGAGCTGGGAGGAAGTGACTGCACATCACTCCTCCCAGCTAACCCTGAGAGCCGCGCGGGAGGAAGACCAGGGAGTCAGAGTGGGAACTCTGACTCCCATCCACCTGAGCCACCACTGGACCCCAGGGAAAGTCACCCTCCTGAATCTAAAAGGTAGGAAACAGGAGGGTGACTTAAATATAATGTGTGTGTGTGTGTGTGTCTTTGTATGTATGTCTTGTGTGTCTGTATATATGTGTGTCTTGTGTGTGTCTGTATGTATGTGTCTTGTGTGTATGTGTGTCTGTCTGTGTTCCTGTATGTGTCGTGTGTGTCTTGTGTATGTGTGTGTGTGTATGTATGTATGTGTGTATGTATGTGTGTGTGTATGTGTGTGTGTGTATGTATGTATGTGTGTATGTATGTGTGTGTGTATGTGTCGTGTGTGTTTGTGTCTGTATGTGTGTGTGTGTGTGTCTGTATGTGTCGTGTGTGTCTGTATGTGTCGTGTGTGTCTGTATGTGTCGTGTGTGTCTGTATGTGTCGTGTGTGTCTGTATGTGTCGTGTATGTATGTGTGTGTGTGTCGTGTGTGTCTGTATGTGTCGTGTATGTATGTGTCGTGTATGTATGTGTCGTGTTTGTGTGTATGTATGTGTCGTGTGTGTGTATCTATGTGTCTGTATTTGTGTATCTATGTGTCTGTATTTGTGTATCTGTGTCTGTATTTGTGTATCTATGTGTCTGTATTTGTGTATCTATGTGTCTGTATTTGTGTATCTATGTGTCTGTATTTGTGTATCTATGTGTCTGTATTTGTGTCTGTATGTGTGTTGTGTGTGTGTGTGTGTGTATGTATGTCGTGTGTGTATGTGTCGTGTGTGTGTATCTATGTGTCTGTATTTGTGTATCTATGTGTCTGTATTTGTGTCTGTATGTGTATCTGTATGTGTGTATGTGTCGTGTGTGTGTGTATGTGTCGTGTGTGTGTGTATGTGTCGTGTGTGTGTATGTGTCGTGTGTGTGTATGTATGTGTGTCTTGTACGTGTGTCTTGTACGTGTGTCTTGTACGTGTGTCTTGTACGTGTGTCTTGTACGTGTGTCTTGTACGTGTGTCTTGTACGTGTGTCTTGTACGTGTGTCTTGTACGTGTGTCTTGTACGTGTGTCTTGTACGTGTGTCTTGTACGTGTGTCTTGTACGTGTGTCTTGTACGTGTGTCTTGTACGTGTGTCTTGTACGTGTGTCTTGTACGTGTGTCTTGTACGTGTGTCTTGTACGTGTGTCTTGTACGTGTGTCTTGTACGTGTGTCTTGTACGTGTGTCTTGTACGTGTGTCTTGTACGTGTGTCTTGTACGTGTGTCTTGTACGTGTGTCTTGTACGTGTGTCTTGTACGTGTGTCTTGTACGTGTGTCTTGTACGTGTGTCTTGTACGTGTGTCTTGTACGTGTGTCTTGTACGTGTGTCTTGTACGTGTGTCTTGTACGTGTGTCTTGTACGTGTGTCTTGTACGTGTGTCTTGTACGTGTGTCTTGTACGTGTGTCTTGTACGTGTGTCTTGTACGTGTGTCTTGTACGTGTGTCTTGTACGTGTGTCTTGTACGTGTGTCTTGTACGTGTGTCTTGTACGTGTGTCTTGTACGTGTGTCTTGTACGTGTGTCTTGTACGTGTGTCTTGTACGTGTGTCTTGTACGTGTGTCTTGTACGTGTGTCTTGTACGTGTGTCTTGTACGTGTGTCTTGTACGTGTGTCTTGTACGTGTGTCTTGTACGTGTGTCTTGTACGTGTGTCTTGTACGTGTGTCTTGTACGTGTGTCTTGTACGTGTGTCTTGTACGTGTGTCTTGTACGTGTGTCTGTCTGTTATAGTGGACTATATAGTAAGTAGGCTACCTAGCTCAGCCTTCCTACTGGGCATT
Organism: Pelobates fuscus; assembly: GCF_036172605.1. Classification (NCBI taxonomy): domain Eukaryota; kingdom Metazoa; phylum Chordata; class Amphibia; order Anura; family Pelobatidae; genus Pelobates; species Pelobates fuscus. Next base: position 35,805,674 of record NC_086317.1, read on the forward strand.
GCTACAAGGAAGGTTAAAAAATAGAAAAAAGGGGGGAAAAAAAGGTGGGGAGGGGAATTGAGGAGGGAGAGGAGATGAGCTGACGCACAAGAAAAATCATAGAGAGATAATATGAGAAATCATATTATGCGCAAACAGAGAAGTCGTCTGAATATCACTGAAAGAGACCTTCGTTTGTTCCTTACGAAAATCGAACCAGAAATCAAATATTTAGTCTCGCAGCATCAACCTCAAGGATCTCATTAATCACTAGTAAAGGTAATTTCAATTTACTTTATTGTTTTCTCATTAAACTTTATAAAGTTAAAAACCTTATAAACCTGCATTAAGTAGAAATAAAAAGATAAATGTACGTACATTTATTTTTTGTAAAACACCCTCCTTTCTAAAAAATATTCCGCATTTGCGCGAAAACTGGTGGGCGGTAAGGAAATTTTTTCAACCAAAAAGTTGCATTAGTGGGCGGTAGGTAAAAAAAGGTTGACTACCACTGCACTACACAAACACACAAAGCTCCTCTGTCTAAACACACTGCATCCACTACATGTGGCATGTATATTTTGTGCATTTACCTTTAGAAATAGTTTATTTTTTCAAAATAGTAAATGTACAGAATATCGGCCATTGGCCTGAAAGTTCACAGATTATTGGTTTCGGCTCTAAAAAGACAATATCGGTCGATCCCTAATAAAAATTATATATATATTAATTACATGTAATAAGTGTGTATCTATGCATGTATGTGTCTGTACATAATATATATATATATATATATATTATATACACACAAACACTTATATGTAATATAAATATATAATAAAATTTAAAACAAAAATAATTATATATATATAATAAAAATGCAGACAGCTCTTGCACTCTTCACTGTTTGTTTAGTACCTGGTGCTCTGGTAGCTCATGCACAACAATAGAAAGAAATATACCAGCACTCCAGGAGTGCTGGTATATTTCTTTCTATTGATATAATATATATATATATATATATATATATATACACACATACACATATATACACATACATACACATACACATACATGCACACACACTACATATATATTTAACTATTAATTACATAATTATTTGATTTTTATTAATTATTAATTGACAGTCCAGAGAATTTAATTGGCAATCCCTATATTTAACCCTGTAACTTTCCAAAACACCATAAAACATTTACATGGGGGTCATTGTTTTTCAAAACAGTAAAACTTATCACAACGATCACCAGTAAAAGTGCAGTTTTTGTTTTAAAAAAATGCAAAAAAAAAAAATAAAAAAAAAAAAACACCACTTACTTTGGCCAAGTGGTTACTACAAAAGACTGGACATACCCCATATTGAATATCCGGGGTTGTCTACTTAAAAAAATATGTATATGTGAGGTGTGATTGAGAGATTTATGACAGATAACAGTTTTACAATGTCACTATTGATACATTTTTAAAAATATAGATTTTGAAACAGCAATGTCCTACTTATACATATAGCCCTATAACGTGAACACACAAAAAAAAAAGCTGTCCTGAGTTTAGAGATACCCAATATTAACATGCTCTTAGCTTTTTTTGTGCGCGTGCAAGTTGTGCATGTTAATATTGGGTATTTCTAAACTCAGGACAAAATTTATAAACTATTTAGCACAAGTTATTTTTGCGGTTGTAGATGCGCAACATATTTTGGGGGTCAAAGTTAGAATAAGTGCGTTTTTATTAAAAATATTTCATCATATTTTATAATTTTTTTACAGTAAATTATATGATGAAAATAATGGTATCTTTAGAAAGACCATTTAATGGCGAGAAAAACGGTATATAATATGTGTGGGTACAGTAAATGAGTAAGAGGAAAATTACAGCTATACACCAACACCGCAGAAATGTAAAAACAGCCCTGGTCCTTAACAATCTGGTCACTAATAGGTTAAAGGGACACTCCAATGCCCAAATACAATATAAATCACTGTTTAATAGATATACCCAAAATGAAAATTTGGGTGCATTTAATTATGCATTTTTTTTATTGGGTTATATCTTAAAACCTCTTGCAAACCCTGCAAATTCTAGTCTACTGTCTCTGCAAACCCTCCCCTTCTAACGCCACCAAAACTTTCTGTGGCTGTCCAATCACAGACTTCCCAATGCAGCTCAATAAGAAGTCGCATTGCACGTGCTCTGAGAAATTCTGCCTCGAGTTTAGCTCCACTGAGCTAACCAAGCCAGAAAGTAACATTGTCTGTTGTCTGCCTAAAAGCCAAAGAGGTGTAACCAATTTAATTTATAAAAGTGTACATTTCTATGAAAATCTGCACTTTTTGTTAAATGAATTTTAAAAAGCTATTCAGCAAGCTAAAGTGCTTTAGGGGTCTGAAGTGTTCCTTTTATGTGAATTCTAAAAATATATAATGACAGTAAAATGTATAATGGTGCTGGGGGCAGAGCTAACCACCATACCGCACGTCTCCTGAGCTCCAGCAAGACGGAGGAGACATCCGACAATCAGACCCGCGTTACTGCTGCTTTCACCCCCACTGAGACACCATCCGACACAGGAGATAACACTCCCAAAAGTACCGAGGCTCAGAGGGAGAGCAAACCCGAGATATCGGGCTTCTACTTTCACAATCAGGTAGGCCCAAAATAGCCGACCTGATGCTGAACTCACATCATGGCTCCACATCAGTCTCAGAGGATGAAGCAGGGGAGCCAGCAGTGCCCTGGCCACGGCCTCAAGGCAGTAAAGCTCTGTTTAAATGGCAACCTGAACCTCAGTGGGCTACTAAATCTATCATTACGATGACAACGGAACTCAAGACCTTCTTCTCCTTTGAAATGGCGGTGCTAAAAGCAGACCTGAACACGCTGTCTGGCAGAATCAATGCCACTGAGTACAGTATCCAGAGCCTGGGTGCCCAGCAAATCGCCACTGCACACCAGCTCCAGGAGGTCTCTAACACATACACAGCGCTCAGGGTTAAGGTTGGACAGCTTGAAGACGTTACAATCTGAAAATCAAAGGGATCCCTGACATAATCAACGGAGGCGAGCTGCCACAATATATCAGACGGTTACTGTCCGCCACACTACCACCCATGAAGGCCAAGAACATACTGCTGGAGGGAATTTACCGCTTGCCAGGGAACTCCAACAACAAAACCTCGGTTCCCAGAGATGTCATTCTGACTTTCAGGGCACGGTCAGAAAAAGAGGCTTTCCTGGCCACAACAAAAGGCCAATCACCATTTATGTTCGAACAACATGAACTTAGCTTTTTCCAATACCTCAGTGGCTCGGCGCTGCAATGGCGGGCATCCATGGAAGAGGTGACAATGCAAAAAGCAGGGTTCCCATATAGGTGTGGCTCACCAAGGATGCTCACGGTGGAACAGGATGGGCAACACTTCAAGATAAATTCTGTGTCACAGGCAGACTCTTTCCTTAAAGGACAACTATAGTGCCCTGAGGGTGCCCCCACCCTCAGGGCCCCCCTCCCGCTGGGCTCTAGGGAGTGGAAGGGGTTAAACTTACCTCTTTCTCCAGCGCCGGGCAGGGAGCTCTCCTCCCGTCACCGGCTAATTGCGCATGTGCGTCAAGAGCCGTGCGCGCATTCAGTTAGTCCATATGAAAGCATTCTCAATGCTTTCCTATGGACGCTGGCGTCTTCACACTGTGAAAATCACAGTAAGAAGCGCGGAAGCCCTCTAGCGGCTGTCAATGAGAGCCACTAGAGGCTGGATTAACCCATAGGTAAACATTGCAGTTTTTCTCAAACTGCTATGTTTACAGAAAAAAGGGTTAATCCTAGCTGGACCAGGCACCCAGACCACTTCATTAAGCTGAAGTGGTCTGGGTGCCTATAGTGGTCCTTTAAGTCTTTGGGACTTACAATTGCCACTGCCTCAAAGAGCAGCAAATCTACTCAAAGCTGGGACGTGGATAATGTGGCGATCTTTACACCTGCTGGTTCTACGGCTCTGGCAACAACAGGGACATACATGTACCCATTTTCCTGTGTTATCCACATCATTGTATTAATCGTTCTCAGTTGAAGCAGTTTTTTTTCTTTTCTTTAATTGATCAGCTGCTCAATTACTTATATGCCCTCCAGTGGCTTCACCTGACTACTCTGAGCTTATAAGCCTTTATATGTGTTGCTATTACAGCGGCTTACCCACCAACCCCTCCCCCAGGCTCCAGGAGTGATGGAGCTTACTAACACGACCCGTAAGTTGGGTCACCTATCGACACTACAGCCTGTACCGTACCTAACTTATGTCAGGAGACATAAGTATGCACATACTTAATGTGATTCTACTGTTACCTTAATATGTGACGACAACTATAAGGCATTGCCCTGTTTTCTTGTACTCAAAACAAAAAAGTGCAGTTTTCCCATATTACAATGCAACAAGAATTGCTCCTCTTATCGTAAAATGCAATATCTATACCAGGGATAGGCAACCTTCGGCTCTCCAGATGTTTTGGACTACACCTCCCATGATGCTTTGCCAGCATTATGTGTGTAAGAGCATTATGGCGGATGTAGTCCACAACATCTGGAGAGCCGAAGGTTGCCTATCCCTGATCTATACTGTACCACTACACGAAAAAATTAAGGGGAAAAAAATGGATAATGCTGCTAATAGTGAAAATGCAGGATTTTTGTGAAAAATGCAAAAAACATATGAATGCTAACTTCGGCCAAGGTTTGTGAATAAGTTGCTACTAAAAAGACTGGACATTTTGAATACCTTGGTTGTCTACTTTTGCAAATGTAATGCCATAATGGGGGTCATTTTTTTTTTCCTGGGCTGCCATGTGGTCTCAAAACACAACATGGGATCAGCAAACCAATATGGCAATTTTCAATGTGTAAAAACTGAAAAGAGAAAAGTACTGTAGTTGACCCTATAACTTTCCAAAACCCAATGAAGCCTGTACATGAGAGGTACTGTTGTACGCATGAGAAATCACTGAACACAAATATGTATTTTATTGCAGTAAAATATTATGACATTGACATTCACAATTAAAATGCCATGCAGCACTTCTAAAATAAAAAAAACAAAACTTTTTTTAGATTGTATTCGTATTAAATTATGTTTCATATATATTTGATGTGAAATGAAAGCCCTGTTTCTGCTGAACAATATTATATAGAGTAAGTGTCACTGCACTTAATATGAAAGAGGTGAATTATGGTTGAACTGACATATAGTTTAAATTCTAGGGTTTGTTTGCATTTTGTTTTGATTAGAACATGCACAACTGCCTCAGTCCTGAAGAGGTTAAACAAAAAAAGATTTATTTTTAGACAACAAAAATAACTATTCTTAAAGGGACACTATAATCACCAGAACCACTACAGCTTAAAGGATCACTATAGGGTCAGGAACACAAAAATGTATTCCTGACCCTATAGTGCTAAACCAACCCCCCCCCCCCCACCACCAAATAAAAGTTTAAAACTCACCTTATTTCCAGCCCCGTGCGGGTCTGCCTGTGCTGGCTCCGCCCCCTTTGTGATATCATAATGGCCCGTTTTTAGGCAAAAAAATTATCGGCCTAGCTAAAATCGTCACGGGGGCGGAGCAAAATGCCATTTTGGCCATTTAGAACCTACTCAGAGATGCATTGAATCAATGCATCTCTATGAGGAAATATCAAGGTCTCCACACAGAGCGTGGGGACGCTGAACGGCCAGGAAGCCCCTCTAAGGAGTGTCCCTAGGGGTAAACACTGCCTTTTCTCTGAAAAGGCAGTGTTTGCATGAAAATGCCTGAAGGGAGCCATTATACTCACCAGAACAACTACATTAAGCTGTAGTTGTTCTGGTGACTATAGTGTCCCTTTAATGTTGTTTCAATGTATCTCTATGAGGAGATGCTGATTAGAGCAGCATTTTAAGCATGTGCAGTAACCTCTGAATGCTTTGCTATAGGAAATCATTGGATTGGCTGAGATCATCAAGATTGATAACAGCTATGGAGGTGGGGCCAGCCGAAGCGAGACCAGTCTGGGAGAAAAGGTTGAGAAATATCAATTTTCTCATGCAAAATGGAGGGGAGCCAGTCACCTAAACAGACATACACACAGGAGTGACATTATATTCCGGCACCTGGCATCACTGCAGCATGTGAGGGAACAGAGCAAGAAGAATTTGAAGATTACAGCTCCGTCGCCGCCTGTTAACATACCAGCCAGCTGGCCACCTCCGTGCTTCCTCAGCCGCCCACCTCGGGGGTACAGGCTAAGAAACACCCAGGCACAAATTTCCTAGTCATGACCTGGTGCCTTGGATTTGTCAAGCCTGCAATAGGCAAATCACAGAGAACCATTACCAGAACAGGAGAAAAAACACAAATCACAGAGAACGTCCCAGAAGATATAACATTATATATCTAGCCTATATTGAACAAAACAGACAGTAAACTGAAACACTAACTGCATATTTGTTAAACATATTAAACACTCAAAAAATATTTGAAAGTTATTATGAAAAAAATATTTGATGCAATATATATTCTAACTATCCAACTTGTACATCAGTAAACTGAAGCCAGTCCTACCACACACACCGTGTTTCAGTACACATTCTCAACATCACAAGCTTTTACCCACACTAGTTACTGGTAGACAGCAGTGTTAACGCCAATTTCCCTCTCCCGCCACAATGTTACAAGCAGTCTTATGTTTTAGGAGTCACTATTAGTACTCTTATTCCATTGTCACAAAAGAGCCCTTTAGCTAAAGGGCTAGTGGTGTAAGCGTTACCAGTATTGAATGGGTTAATAAGCTAAGCATGTGTTACTCAATTAGACAGAAGGTTTAAAGAATCAAACAAATGAATAATTAAAGGAGTCACTACTGAGAAGCTATTTTTCCTTACAGGGAAATAGAAAATGGTGAACAAATAAATAGGGAGGTCAGGGGATCCTTTTCTCTCAATGTCCCCAAACTGTCTGCACACCTACATTCTGGATGAAGTGAGGACACCACACTGTACCTCCTAAACTTATAGACACCTACCTAACAGATAATGTGTTGGAAGTCTCTACTCTGCCGAACAATCACTGGAGTGCTGGGAAGACTGGAAACCTCAGCACACTCCATAGACAGGAAAGGGAAACATCTGCGCTCAGCTTCATGGCTAGTAATAAGAAAGCATGAAGCTATCGGCTCAGACAGAGCGCGTTTGACTTTGTGAGATTTGCCTTCCAGGTTTATTCACTAAAGTGAGAATAAAAAGTGACTTTAAGGGGGGCGGAGCGTAACTGCCGACCGGACAAGACGTTCAAAGAGAGAGCTCCTGAGTCTGGAGCCAAGAATCAGGGCATAACGCCCGACCACATCGACTGCTAACCGCGATAATTTATACACGGAGACTGAACTGCACCCGGGGATACCCAACACTTGGTTCCCCAGTGCTAAGCAGACTGCATCGCGACCTGCGGCCTGTGAGGGTGGGAGCCAAGGAGAGACGGCCGCTCTTCCGGTTCTCTGGCCGACGAGGGGGTACTCCCATCTCATTCCCTCTCCCCCACCCCCCAAAGACCTGAGCTGCTTCTAGCCTGCACAATCCTACAAGCCACGCAAAACTCCCAAGCCCCATGGGCCCGGAGACACGCAAGATGGCGGTAGCACCCGGCGCTGCAGCACAAAGCCAAATATTACCACAGCCAAATAGAGAAAACCTAAAGGCAACAGCAACTGACACTCTAGGGGCCATATTCGAAAACTTTTGGTCCATGCTCCTCAGCCGCGCAAGACAATCACAGGCCAAAGGGGAGACTGCAAAAGGAGAACATGCACGCAATAGGAAGCGGCCTCCTATGAGCCGACACTCATCCCGCAACAACCTGACTATATTGCAGCGACAAAAGCCGCGGAAACTACCATACAGGCTGAGAAGGCGAGCAGCCGACAGACATCGTGCACATCACAGCCATGCAGCAACGAACCCTCAAACACCACAGCATGTTCCACACTGCATGGGAAATCCTCTGAGGCCACCCCTGGGCCGCCCCACAGATCACCAAAAGAACCGCCGCCTGGAGGGTCACTACGGCAGCTGACAGTCTGGGCACGCCGGCAACTAGGCAGATCTGGGGCGAGCGACGCAACAAGACCCGCGGCACAGAAGCCTCCCAGGACTATAGTGTAGATGCCTGGCCCTTACCGATCACCGGGGTCGGCTGACCGTCGCTACCTTAACGAGAGATGGCCTGCTGCCAAGCTACTGCATCCATGCGGTCATCCTGGACTTTATTCAATGCGACTATCATTTTACCTTGGCCCACAGAGCTAGATAGACATAGAGAGATAAATAGAATGTGGGCATTGTTTAAACCAAGCGATGAGACCTAAGAATGAATATTCATTAACACATACTAATACTCACCTATACAAATCCCAGCTAGCCTAAGGTACAGCGCGTTTGTAGCGGAATGCATTAAGCCTGTCCTATAACTTACCTGTGTAACTGTATTCGTTCTTTGTATTCATGTCTTTATGTATGATTTCGTATGTGGGTTCGGTAGTTTCAGGAGAATGAAACTACCGAACCATTAGACCACCCCAATGAGAAGTGTGCGCCTCGTTAGGCGTTCACAGTTCTCACAGAAACCGCAACTTGAATCTTTATTACTGATGCCTGGGTGGCCGCTGTTCGGTATACGAACCACGTGCGGCGGCCATCTTACGCATCAAAATCTCAGCTGTGTTTGGTCGTCGAGTGTCTGGAACTCAAATCGGACACTCAAACAACCGAACACCGCTGAGACCTCCAGAGCTCCGTAACTACCGAACGGAGGGACCTAACGAAGCCCCATTCGGTAGAAACCAAGTACCGAACGAGGGAACTGTAATGCAGGTGAATTTAAGTGTGGATGGCTCAGATTATTGTATATTTCAACTGCCGAACGGAGACCGACCGCAGGGCCCAAACGTATGGAACCCTTTTCGGCTACCACCTCGTGTGCGGTCGGTCAAACTTCACCCTCCACCTAACTACCGAACCCCTGGTCCGATCTGGGTGAATTTTGGATATATTGTTCACCCAGATCAAGGCTACCTAGCGGTACCCTAATATTAATGTCATGTGCTAGTTTAGGGGTACATCCAGGTTTGGGGTAAAATACTGTATAAGTTAAGGGGATTATGAGTCACTCTGAGGGGAGGAGATGTGTGGGAGGTAACATTTACAGTATTGGTTACTGTCCTAATTGAGGTGAATCCCTCCCTTGCATGGGAGCATGCTTTATAAGGAACCCTGGAATAAAGATTGTCAGTTCTGCTCCTGAAACTGTGTGTCGTCCAGTTATTGGGATATTGCTGTGTTATTTTACCTGCTGGAAACTCTGCTTGTGGATTTACAATTGCCTTGTTCCTGAGCCTCACTGGGATCTGAAGTGGAGAATAGCTGTGGGATATCAGCTCTCCGCTACAGCGTTATACACACTTACATGCATATCCAGACCCAAGGTATGACATTACACTTAACTAAGCGAAGTTTCACCTTAGCCAGTGCGCTGAAGTGGCGCGGGTCAGACTGTCTAAATCGAGGGACAACCATATTCTTAAAAGAGACACGTTAGCAATGTCATACATGTTTATGAAACCAAAGCCACTGTTAGGATCATTTGACTAGTACTAACCAAGCCTGATAACCTAACCATGCCAAACATACTCAATGCAGTCTAACTGAATGTTCCTACTAAGCAGTTGTTCATTTATAAATATAAAAATTGTGCATGTATTATCGATTACCCCACTGTTATATATTCTTTGACAATGCAAGAGGATTGCCGTCGTGGTACCTCGTGCAAGTATGTTACCTCTTTATGCACTACAAAAATAAAGAATAATAAAAAATAAAAAAAAGTGAATTTTAAATTTACGGCCAAAGCAGCTGAATTGAAAAACCTAGTGGAGATAGTTGTTTAGAAAGTTTCCGGTTCAGCTATTTTTACCATGACTTTCCATTTTAGTGAATAACCCTATTAGTGTTTAAATGTAAATAGAATATACACGTCAAATTTCATACCGCTTCTAGCCAAAATACAACGAGATCTATGTGATTGGAACCCGCAACACATATCTTGGCTGGGGCGCATCGCGGTGGTGAAAATGAATATACTGCCCCGATTGCTTTATCTGTTTCAAACGCTACCAATGACGATACCCGCAGCATATTTTTCCTCCCTCAGATCGGCAATCCTCAAATACATATGGAGGGGTCAACGACCCAGGATCAGTCACGACACCCTGTGCCTCCCCCCGCCACCAGGGCGGCCTCGCACTCCCAGACATGAAAAAATACCACCAGGCTACTGCGTTGCAACGCATACTAGAATGGCACACCCGCCCATCACATAAAGAATGGATCCCGCTGATGGAGATTGGTGGCTGTGCAACTATGCAGGAAATTGTATGGGGGACCAAGACCACGACACGGAGAGACCCCGATAACACCTCACCGATGGCCCATACCTTACATACGTGGGGCACAACGAGAAGAGCCAAGCACATATCCCCGACACCAAGCCTGCTGACCCCTATCACCAACAATTTCTCCCTGGGAGGAGGCATCACTGCCAGGGCATGGGGAATCCTGGGAGAACAAGAGTGGAATACGTGCCACTCCACAATGTACTGGGCGACAGCACCCTGAAAACGCTCTCAGAACTCACCAATACACAAACCCCGACCCTACAGCACACCTTCCGCTATACTCAACTAAAACATTTCTACCATTCATTCAGAGACAGAACGGCCTTACTTAGGGCCCCAACGCCATTTGAGAGAATGTGTTTTACCAAAACGAGCATAGGCAAAGCGATCTCTTACCTTTACCAATACGTCCTCACAGGTGAGCGCACAGAAATAGTCACATTCAAGTCGCACTGGGAAAATATTACAAATCAGGAATTTACCCCCACCCAGTGGGAAAAAATACTCATCTTACACCATAAATCTTCGGTAAGCACCCGATATCAAGAAGTTAATTACAAACTCTTATCACAATGGTACAAAACTCCAGCACGTCTCCATAAGATATTTCCCAGTGTCCCAGCCATATGCTGGAGGTGTGGAGAGGAGGAAGGTACCCTCAGCCACATTTGGTGGAACTGCTCAATCATACAGCCGTTCTGGACCCAGATCAGCACAAAAATCACAGAGATCCTCCGAGAACCATTCCCCCTCAATATGGAACAATACTTACTGCACTCGACACCACAAACAATCTCACAATACAAAAAATCCATACTGCGACATATGCTGGATGCAGCCAAAGCGCTCATACCCACGATGTGGAAACAGACACAGCCACCAACGTTAACACAATGGTACGACAGAGTTGAGGAGATCCGCTCAGCAGAAAAGATGAGGGCATCCCTCATGGGACAAAGTGAAAAATATGTGGAGCGATGGGGGCCTTGGGTGGGGCATGTCGCCGGGAGGCCGAAGGCTCGAACCACCGTGCCGGCGGGGCGGGGGTGGGGAGGCGATAGGGGCCACACATGCCTGCCAGAAGACGGGCCCTCCACAAGGAAAACCACCACATGACCGACCTGACACTGGGGACCAAGCCCAATAACCGGCATACAGGACCCGACCAAATACTCTTACTAGCGCGACGGGAACACATGTGGGAGATTAAGGGAGACGATCGACACGAATATACACACAAGCCACCTCTAGAACATACTAAAACAAACAGACATACATGGGTAATAACACAGCGCACATACCATACCCTAAGGTTAAAGGGACCCCAACCACCGGGACACGGAGAGCCAACAGCCTAGACAAGGGGGCACACACACGAGAAGATATACTTGCCCTGATCCTAGTACCCTTACCACGCATACCACGCCACCTCAAAGCAACTACCCGGGTCAAAGCAGAACTTTACCCCACATGATACACGATAAACACACAGGGAAACAAAGCCAATACTCTCCACAAACGACGGGACACTGTCTCGACCCAACCACGCGGACACACGCACACACCAACATAAGACGGTTTAGGGTGCCGCACGCCACTGTATTCACCACCTGAACTCCAGCAAACGACTGCAGAGAGGATTAGGGACCGCCTGACGGCCGCAACCTCACAAGCACAACATGTTACGCAACAGACTGGCACTACAGTATTGGAACAGAATGTTTTGTGCTCTTCTTTCTTTCCATTCGATACTAATTCCTTTAAGATTGTTTATGTTTTCATGTTATGGGTCACCTGACTGGGATACCTAGGGACCTTCGTATCTCATTTTATGCCTTTCTCTCGGGAACCTAGGCACCTCACAAGACCAAATAATGTATAGCAGGTCGAAAACCTGCGAGTTTCCACCAACCTATTCACATGCTATGTCACGAAAACTTTGACAAATTTTCAATAAAAAAAAAAAAGGCAACACATGAGACATAGGCCTCACTATTATCTGCTTGGAATGCGAGCCCACATGCAAATACTTTATGTTGTTGTTTCCAGGGACCTGCGAGTCCAACCTCTTTTTCTTGTTGAAAATACATTGCAAATACATTAATAATCATATTTACAACAAAAAAAATGTAAATAGAAATACAAAACATGCAATTTAACGTTAGGAAGTATTAAGAGTTGGCAGAAAATGTAGCGTTAATTGTCGGTAAACTCTATTATTTGTGGGAGTTGTTCAAACTATTGTCATCCCGAAATTACTAGTGAAATACGAAACAGCTGCTAGTCACTGAAGTTACAGTCAGGGGAAGACAGGCAACTTTTAGGCATGGGTACAAGTATAATTGAATGGCCAGTATTTGCACACACAACTCACGGATCTCAGTGTGGATGATCCTAATATTAACATAAATGGAGGTTACTGGAGTTGCAAGGTGCGCCATCATAAACCCCTGTAATCTACTTTGGTACATAGTTACATAGCTGAAAAGAGACTTGCGTCCATCAAGTTCAGCCTTCCTCACATATGTTGTTGCTGTTGATCCAAAAGAAGGCAAAAAACCTAGTCTGAAGCGCTTCCAATTTTGCCACAAACTAGGAAAAAATTCCTTCTTGACCCCAAAATAGCAGTCAGATGTCTCCTTGGATCAAGCAGCTATTACCCCACTAATTAGAATTTATATCCCTGTATGTTATGTCTTTGCAAGTATTTATGCAATTGCAGTTTAAACATCTGTAGTGACTGACATTACCACCTCTTCGGGCAGAGAATTCCATATCCTTATTGCTCTTACTGTATAAAAACCTTTTCTTTGCCTTAGATGAAATCTCCTTTCTTCCAGCCTAAATGTGTGACCTCGAGTCCTATGTATAGCCCTGTTTATGAATAGATTTCCAGATAAGGGTTTGTACTGGTCCCGAATATATTTGTATAGTTATCATATCCCCTCTCAGGCGCCGTTTTTCCAAACTAAACAAAAATTTTTTTAACCTTTCTTCATAACTAAAATGCTCCATTCCTTTTAACTATTTTGTAGCGCGTCTCTGCACTTTTTCTAGTGCCATGATATCTTTCTTTTGAAAAAGCGCCCAAAATTGCACAGCATATTCAAGGTGTGGTCTTACCAGCGATTTATAAAGAGGCAAAATTATATTTTCATCCCGAGAATTTATGCCCCTATTTATACATGACAAAACCTTACTGGCCTTAGCAACTGCAAATTGACATTGCATATTGCATATTGCTGCCTAATTTGTTGTCTATAACAATTCCCAAATCCTTCTCGTGTGTGGTTATCCCTAATTCACTACCATTTAGTGTGTAAGTTGCTTGTGCATTCTTAACCCCGAAGTGCATAACTTTGCATTTCTCTACGTTAAATTTCATCTGTCATTTTAGTGCCCAGTCCCCCAATCTATCCAAATCCCTCTGCAGCAAAGCAATATCCTGCTCACATTGTATTACTTTACAAAGTTTTGTGTCATCTGCAAACACTGATACATGGCTTTCAATGCCTATTTCAAGATCATTCATATATATGTTAAATAGAAGTGGTCCCAAAACAGAACCCTGAGGGACATCACTTACCACTTTTGTCCAGCCTGAAAATTTACCATTACAACTCGTTGTACTCTATCCTTAAGCCAATGTTCTACCCAAGAACAAGAATATTCAACTAGACCAATTTATTTTAGGTTGAAGACTAACCTATTGTGAGGAACCGTATCAAATGCCTTGGCAAAATCCAAGTAGATCACATCCACTGCAACACCCTGATCTATACTTCTACTTACTTCTTCGTAGAATGCAATTAGGTTAGTTTGACATGACCCATGTTTCATAAAACCATGCTGATTATTGCTAATAAAGTGCTTCCCAATGAATTCCTGAATATTATCCCTTAATAGCCCTTCAAATATTTTCCCAGTCACAGAAGTTAAGCTCACATGTCTATAATTCCCAGGCAAGGATTTTGAACCCATTTTAAATATAGGAACAACATCTGCCTTTCTCCAATCCTCCGGTACAACACCTGAAACATAAGAATCTTGAAAAATTAAATACAGAGGTTCACTTATTTCCCCACTTAGCTCCTTAAGTACTCGTGGGTGAATACAGTCAGGCCCAGGAGCTTTATTTACATTAATTTTCTTTAATAGCTGTAGCACCTGGGGGGCGGGGCCTGCCTGCCGAGCTGGATGGTCGCAGGCACGCAGAGCTCCTGCAAGACCGCACTAAAAACGATAAAAATAATGCTTAAATCCGAACTGCAGACCCACAGCAACAAAGCCCAACACAGAGGGTCGGCTGGATCCAGGCTGGCTCTACGAGCTACAGTCCCCTGGAGGAGACACTCTCGCCGAACTGCCTGAGGCCTTCTCCGGCGGTGAGTGGGGCAGACGGCCGCTGCCCCACTATCCCGCAACACAGCACCCCTCATGGGACACGAATCCGGCGGGACCTGGCCCCGTTCCCCCCCCTATGGACCGGGGGGTGATCCCGGTCCCCACCCTAGGGGCCTGACCACCGCTGGCTGTGTCGGCACGGCAGCAAGGCCGCCAGTCCATCCGGACACCACATCCAAGATGGCGGAGGCCGCATGCGACGGCGCCAAGACCGGAGCACTGAGGGGCAACTACTATACATCAGCAGAACCTATAGGGGACAACCCACAGATACCACCCTCAGCCACCCATCTGCGGGCACTACCGTACCTTACCAAGCTATGATCAGACCCAAGGAGGCCTCCTGCAGGGTCTGGATACACCCCCCCCCCCCAGGCAAGGTAAAAACGACGATCAGCCGCCTGCAACCGCTCATGCACCATGGGACTTACTGACGGGAGGAGAAGCAGAAGGGCATCCGCCTGGACCCCTACTACGGAAGGGACTCTCACAGGCGGTAGATACACAGCAAACACCCTGCCTAGCGACTGACAACAAGCGGAACTCCCACGTACCAGCTACCTGTAGTGGCGGCAGATGGGACCATCTTCAATTAACTTTTAACTTAACTTAACTTAACTTAACTTGTGTGCTTCTGCTTTATAGCGAGATTGAGCGAGGGGAGGGGAGCAATGTAACACTGCAGTACCTTACAACCACGCAGTGATCTTATGGGTTTGTTCTAGCGGTCACTATTTAGTCTGCCTATATTTTCAAAAGCCTTAAAAACGTTCCTAGCTTGGTTTATCCTTGTCAAAACTATTAACTAGCTGTTTCACGCTTTAGACACCCCTATACTGCTTGTTTCACTGTCTTGAAACTATGCTGACTCTACGAAATATAGTGCTGTTAGCTGATGCCTTTCAAATGCTTGATATATATTACTAGCCTGTATTTCCTGGGGTGGCTACACAAGCCTGTTTACAACCCGCAGACACAATCTTGTACTATATCTAAACTTAAAACTACTCAGCATCACTAACGTTTAAACAAAAATATGCCGGTAATCTTTCTGTTCATGCAAAAAAAAAAATGTGCTGTACCAACATGCCACTCATTGAAATGCTATGATTATGCCTGCAGTTGCTGTCGTGGCCCTGCACGCTTGTCTGTAACCTATATGCACATGCAAAAATAAAGAATTAAAAAAAAAAAATAGCTGTAGCACCTTGTCTCGAGTTATCCAATCACAAATTATTTGCAAGTTTTTTGCAGCAATAATTTGCATATCTCTTGCCATAGGATCCTCATTAAAGCGGCACTGTCATGCCGAACTTACCTTTCCTCAATCTCTTCCTCTTCTCACCCTCTCTCGGGATCTGTTATTCATTTCTTCCATTCTTCTTTAGTTTTCTTTAAAACCATAAGACAAAGTAGGGACTCTTTGTCTTATGGGATTCCTCCGCTTGACCAGCTCTGACCAGCGGAGGAGCAAAGTGTGCTTCATTTCCGCTGGTCAGAGCAATTTTCCCATGATCCCTAGCTTTCCTCCCTGTTCCCACAATGCTTCCTGTCAGTATTGCCGAAAGTCCTGTCACTTAGACAGAACGCCGGCAAAACTGCCGAATTGCATCCTAACAGAATGAGCACTGTTTCTCCATTGGTGTTAGGATGCAATTCGGTACTTTGTTCGGATCGGAATTTCATTCAAATGAATGAAACTCCGATCCTATTCATTGCTGTGGCTGCATCTTGCAGCCGCTTAGTAGATAACTCCCTAATTCCCACGGTATCAGGGAGCTATCTACTAAAAGGCTGAAAGACCTAAACTGGTCTTTCAGCCAAATTTACTAACACCAAGTAAAAATGACTTGGTATTAGTAAATAATATGCCCCTACTCGCTATACCGCGAGTAGGGGCATGTCTAGTAAGCAGTGAGCAGCCTGTGGCTGCTCACTGTAGAAAAAAAAATAAAAAAATATTGCCCCCCACCCCTAAATGACGGGTGGGGGCCGTTAAGTAAAATAAGGGAGGGAGACCTATTGTCCCCCCCCCCCCCGGCCCCCACCCCTGAGCGGTGGGTGGGGGCCATAAAGATAATGAGGGGGGGGGGACCTACTGTCTTCCCCCCCGGCCCCCACCCCTGGGCGGCGGGTGGGGGCCATAATGTTAATAAAGGGGGGGGGGGACCTACTGTCCTCCCCCCCGGCCCCCACCCCTGGGCGGCGGGTGGGGGCCATAATCGTAGTAGGGGGGGGGGGACCTACTGTCCTCCCCCCCGGCCCCCACCCCTGGCCGGCGGGTGGGGGCCATAATGGTAATAAGAGGGGGGGGGACCTACTGTCCTCCCCCCCCCGGCCCCCACCCCTGGGCGGCGGGTGGGGGCCATAATAGTAGTAGGGGGGGGGACCTACTGTCCTCCCCCCCGGCCCCCACCCCTGGCCGGCGGGTGGGGGCCATAGTAGTAATAGGGGGGGGGGGACCTACTGTCCTCCCCCCCCCCAGGCCCCCACCCCTGGGCGGCGGGTGGGGGCCATAACAGTAACAGGGGGGGGGGACCTACTGTCCTCCCCCCCGGCCCCCACCCCTGGCCGGCGGGTGGGGGCCATAATAGTAATAGGGGGGGGGGACCTACTGTCCTCCCCCCCCGGCCCCCACCCCTGGGCGGCGGGTGGGGGCCATCATAGTAATAAGGGGGGGGGGACCTACTGCCCCCCCCCCGGCCCCCACCCCTGGGCGGCGGGTGGGGGCACTAAGTAAATCCCCCCCCCCCCCCATCAAGGTGACTAGGGGTGCCCAAGCCCCTAGTCACCCACCCCCCACCCAAATAAAAAATGCCCCTACCTACCCCCCTCACCCTAAAAAATAGTGAGGGGGGAATAAAATTGCTAACCTGTAAAGTAAAATTAAACTTACCATTCGACGTCTTCTTTTTTCTAAAATCTTCATTTTTCAGCCCCAAAAAAGGCCAAATAAAAAACCATCATAGCCGTCGAACTAAAAATAAAATAAAAAACCCGAGCGCAAAAAAAAAACCCGACGAAAAAGAAAAAACCCGAGCGCACAAAAAAATAATCCATCTTCACCCATGGAGGGCTCCGCGCAGACTGAGCTCCGCAGGGCGGGGCAAGGCTTATAAAGCCTTGCCCCACCCTGCAATTAGCCTAAGAACACTCTGATTGGTGGGTTTAAGCCAATCAGAGTGCTCTTTGTCATTTTACAAGCGTGGGAAAGTTCTTTGGAATTTTCCCACGCTTGTAAAATGACACAGAGCACTGTGATTGGATGGCTTGAAATCCATCCAATCACAGTGCTCTGTGTCATTTTACAAGCGTGGGAAAGTTCCAAAGAATTTTCCCACGCTTGTAAAATGACACAGAGCACTGTGATTGGATGGCTTGAAATCCATCCAATCACAGTGCTCTGTGTCATTTTACAAGCGTGGGAAAGTTCCAAAGAATTTTCCCACGCTTGTAAAATGACACAGAGCACTGTGATTGGATGGCTTGAAATCCATCCAATCACAGTGCTCTGTGTCATTTTACAAGCGTGGGAAAGTTCCAAAGAACTTTCCCACGCTTGTAAAATGACACAGAGCACTGTGATTGGATGGATTTCAAGCCATCCAATCACAGTGCTCTGTGTCATTTTACAAGCGTGGGAAAGTTCCAAAGAACTTTCCCACGCTTGTAAAATGACAAAGAGCACTCTGATTGGCTTAAACCCACCAATCAGAGTGTTCTTAGGCTAATTGCAGGGCGGGGCAAGGCTTTATAAGCCTTGCCCCGCCCTGCGGAGCTCAGTCTGCGCGGAGCCCTCCATGGGTGAAGATGGATTATTTTTTTTGTGCGCTCGGGTTTTTTCTTTTTCGTCGGGTTTTTTTTTTGCGCTCGGGTTTTTTATTTTATTTTTAGTTCGACGGCTATGATGGTTTTTTATTTGGCCTTTTTTGGGGCTGAAAAATGAAGATTTTAGAAAAAAGAAGACGTCGAATGGTAAGTTTAATTTTACTTTACAGGTTAGCAATTTTATTCCCCCCTCACTATTTTTTAGGGTGAGGGGGGTAGGTAGGGGCATTTTTTATTTGGTTGGGGGGTGGGTGACTAGGGGCTTGGGCACCCCTAGTCACCTTGATGGGGGGGGGGGGGAATTTACTTAGTGCCCCCACCCGCCGCCCAGGGGTGGGGGCGGGGGGAGGACAGTAGGTCCCCCCCCATTATCGTTATGGCCCCCACCCGCCGCCCAGGGGTGGGGGCCGGGGGGGGGGGGGTCGGACAGTAGATCCCCCCCCCCTTATTACTATTATGGCCCCCACCCGCCGGCCAGGGGTGGGGGCCGGGGGGGAGGACAGTAGGTCCCCCCCCCCCTTGTTACTGTTATGGCCCCCACCCGCCGCCCAGGGGTGGGGGCCGGGGGGGTGAGGACAGTAGGTCCCGTCCCCCCCCTTATTACTATTATGGCCCCCACCCGCCGCCCAGGGGTGGGGGCCGGGGGGGGGAGAAAGTAGGTCCCCCC
Organism: Pelobates fuscus; assembly: GCF_036172605.1. Lineage (NCBI taxonomy): Eukaryota > Metazoa > Chordata > Amphibia > Anura > Pelobatidae > Pelobates > Pelobates fuscus. The sequence continues at coordinate 35,825,040 of NC_086317.1, forward strand.
CCCTATTACTATTATGGCCCCCACCCGCCGCCCAGGGGTGGGGGCCGGGGGGTGGAGGACAGTAGGTCCCCCCCCCCTTATTACTATTATGGCCCCCACCCGCCGCCCAGGGGTGGGGGCCGGGGGGTGGAGGACAGTAGGTCCCCCCCCCTTATTACTATTATGGCCCCCACCCGCCGCCCAGGGGTGGGGGCCTGAGGGGAGGACGGTAGGTCCCCCCCCCTTATTACTATTATGGCCCCCACCCGCCGCCCAGGGGTGGGGGCCTGAGGGGAGGACAGTAGGTCCCCCCTCATTCCCATTATGGCCCCCACCCGCCGTCCAGGGGTGGGGGCCGGCGGGGGAGGACAGTAGGTCCCCCGTCCCCCCCTTATTACCCTTTTTTTTTTTTTTTACAGTGAGCAGCCACAGGCTGCTCACTGTTTAGTGGACATGCCCCTACTCGCGATATAGCGAGTAGGGGCATTGGGGAGATTTGAATCTCCCTTGTGCTATTATGGGGGTCATATTGACCCCCATAGAGTGAGGGGAGGACCTGGGGGGCTAATGAAGTGGTGGGGAGCACTGCTCCCTGCCGCTTCTGTCTTTACATAATGCAAGGAGGGAGCTGCACGCCGGTAGCTCCCTCCTTGTAATAAACCGAACGAACAAACTAACACTGATACACAGTGTTAGTTTGTTCGTCTGATTTTTTCTATTCATTCATTCGTCTGTCTGATGAATGAATGAATAGGTGAAATTCCCGTTCGCATGTCCAGGTGTTTCACTGGGCATGTGCGGGAATCTCACAGTCTGTGTAGTGTGGGTAGATGACGTGTCCCACAGGGACTTCACCTACCCACACAAAGATGGCGGCGCCCTGAATATAGATCGGGCAGAAAATAAAGAATAAAAAATAGGTAATGTGGGGGGCATAGGGGCATTTGGGGATGACTAGGGGGTCGATTGGATGTAGTTGAGGCGGGAGGGGGGTTAAAAAAAAAACGGAATTCGGCATGACAGTGCCGCTTTAATATATACTGAAGAAAAATAGTTGTTTAAAATTTCAGCTTTTTCCTGGTCTTCATTAGCTAATAAACCCAACTCTGTTTCCAGTGTACCTACACTTTCATTTTTTGTTTTTTTTAGAATTGATGTACTTGAAAAAAAATGTTGGGGTTTGTTTTGCATTCTTTAGCTAACAATTTCTCATTTTCTAGTTTAGCCACTTTAATAGCCTTTTTGCAAGCATTATTGGCTTCCTTATATCTTAAATAGGATGCCTCTGATTTGTCTGATTTAAATGCTTTAAATGCCCTTTTCTTATTTTTAATCTTTTTTTTACTTCTCTACTAAGCCACTTCTCTACTAAGGTAGTAATGTGTTTCTTTTATATTTATTACCCAATGGTACATACTGAGAAATGTACCTTTCTAATATTTGTTTGAGTAGTTTCCATCACTGAGGAGTTTATGCCACATTCACAGAGATCTCTGGATATAGGAGACAGCCTCTGCTGCCCAACACCTTCTCTTCCACCAAAATATAGGGAATATTTTATGTATTGTTATTCACAATAGGATTATATTTGATACAGTATATTATGTATAAACACATCTCTACACATATTGAATTTCTTAATGATGGTAATTACCGTATCTACATACTTTTATTTAATTGCACTTTATTGGTGAATGCATTATTTTTTTCCTTTTACATGCTCACCATCAAAGTACATATTGCATAGAGATGATTAAGTATTTAAGTTTGAACGTAACCCAGGTTTTCATTTGGTTATTGTGTATATATAATTATTTTGTTTTTCTAACTGAACTGAGCGCTTAAATCAGTGTATTTGTAGCTCACATTCATTATTTGACTTTAAAGGATCAATATAGTGTCAGGAAAACAAAACTATAGTGCCCTGAGGGTGCCCTCTCCTCCCCATCCAACGTCACTGGAGCCGAATGCGTATGCGCGGCAGGTGCCGCGCGCACATTTAAAGTGTCCATAGGAAAGCATTTCGCAATGCTTTCTTATGGACGCTGTGCGCGATGCAGGCGAAATCCGCCTCCAGCGTCGCAGATGCGCCTCTAGTGGCTGTCCGGAAGACAGCCACTAGAGGCTGGATTAACCCCAAATGTAAACATAGCAGTTTCTCTGAAACGGTTAGGTTTACCTGGCACCCAGACCACTTAATTGAGCGGAAGTGGTCTGGGTGACTATAGTGTCCCTTTAATTCTAAGGCCTTAAAAGTTACTTGCCACTGTTCCATGGCACATTCACCATGAGTGAATTTCTACTTGTCAGTACAAAGGGGTGGGGCTTACGCTGCTCGCACATTAGGCATTGCCTATAGGAAAGCACCGACTAAATGTTTTTATGGGATTTTAAAGACACTACGATTTGCATGAAGACGGCCAGTGTCATATTACAGCGTCAAACTATGTGAAAGGACAGAAAGTGCCTTGACTGTCTTAACCTTGCAGTGTGAAAATTGCAGGTTTAACCCCTTAAGGACACATGACATGTTATGATTCCCTTTTATTCCAGAAGTTTAGTCCTTAAGGGGTTAAAGGGAACAGGGACAGTGTACCTATACCAATTCAATGAAATGAAGTGGTGTGTGCCTATAGTGTTCCTTTAAGTTACTGCTTCCATAAAGTAAAAAGTTCAATGGAGTTTTAGACATCAAAACATCAATGTATTTTTTTTCCCCCCATCAAGATACCCACACTATATTTGTTTGTCGTGGTGGTGAAGTGGTTAACTAGGTATGCAGCCTGTGTCAAACTGTTTCTTTGAGGACTCTGAGGGTCAGGGATATGACAACCTTAGGCACTCCAATAGCTGTGGACTACATCAATCATAATGCTCATACAGCCATATTGCTTGCAAAGCATCAAGGGAGATGTAGTTCACAACATCTGGAGTGCCAAAGGTTGCCCACCCCTGGTGTAGAGTTTAGTTTTGTTTGGGGTTTTTTCCCCAAAGAAAATCACTACTACTAGGATTAGTTCATCTTTATAAAAAAATATTACTGTATAACTTGCACTATACAATATAAGAATAGGCAGTACATTTAGATTACATTTTCTTCATTCAGCTGTTCAGCCACAAAAAGATGTGCCCATATTGTTTTATGAATTGAAAAAGCACATAAACATTGCAAATTTAAAATAGGGGATTAGTACTTCTACAAACTAATAACTAAAGATTTATATTTCCAACAATTTTAAGTACAGCAGAAAAAAAAAAAAAAAGTTTACTGCATACTACTACTTGTGATTACCAAAACAAACAAACAAAAAGGACCTGGTTGAGTATTTCCTCAAAATACGCAAAAATGTATAGGACCAAAAAGTAGAGCTAAATCACTGCCGCTGCCAATTTGGTCAGCAAAGAATGTTCCGAGAACCATAATCACAACAGCACTCTAGGTGTGCCACTGTATGTAGCCAGACTGTTTTAGAAAGGTTTGGCTATTTTATCTGGGGTTCGATAAGTACCACTTCCTCCATCATCTCAGTCTCGAAAAGTAGTTAGCTCCTACTTAGTTTATTCCATTACGTTCTCCTGAGCCAAGGTTTAGTTTGAAACAGAGCTTTCAGCTGGCCTGGAGGCTGTAGTTTAACCTTTGGTCACACAGTGTTTAAAACCAGACAGATTCTCTACAGTCTACCTTGCTTCACTCTCTGCAAAGAAGCAGGAAACGCTATAGAGACCGTCAGTTTTCAAACACAGTCTGACCCAAGGCTTGTGTCGAATAGAGATAGATAGAGATGGGCGACTAAATTATTATTTTGATGAATTTCAATGCTTCCCTATGGGGAAATGAGCGACGCTGGAGGTCCTCACACAGCGTGAGGACGTCCAGCGACGCTCTAGCACAGAAAACCTGTGCTATGAGTCAGGAAGTTCCTTCTAGTGGCTGTCTAGTAGACAGCCACTAGAGGTGGAGTTAACCCTGCAAGGTAATTATTGCAGTTGATAAAAAAACTGCAATAATTACACTTGCAGGGTTAAGGGTAGTGGGAGTTGGCACCCAGACCACTCCAATGAGCAGAAGTGGTCTGGGTGCCTGGAGTGTCCCTTTAACATTAGATCCCGCAAAAAAACAAACAAAAAAAAAAAAAAGGCATCAAAGAGTCTCCAGCTTCAGCCAGGGGACTTCAATCTGAAAAGTAAGATTCCATGCGCAAAAGCCATGTTCAGTTGCTCCAGTCAAACCTTGTGCACTAGGAACAGCTCTACATCAGAGTGCTTAGATCAGTTGACATTTGTTTTTTTCCCCCACCAACATCTCCCCCACTGCATTCGCTCCAGACCCATATTATCTGAATATTGCTCAACTACATAGTGCATAAACAAATGCTGGGGAAAGACTGTATTCACTTTACTGGTACACATTTCGTAGAAATACACTGATCATAAATATGTTCTAGAAAGGATAGTATGCAAAGCTGCATTCAGACTGAAATTAAAAAAAAAAAACTTTGCCTATACCTGCAAAAACACAGAAATAAGACTAAGGATTTCCTACTTCATTTTAGAAATATCTTCTTCACATACTGCTCCACAGGAACGGTTTTACTTAGAGTGTTTGGTGAATTTAAAAATAGTTACTTGATATTATATTGCTCTGCTCTTCTAAAGCCTTGGGGGCACAAACTGTCATGGTTCAGTACAAGTTGTTTGTGTCTCTAGCATATAAAATACAATATTACATACATCAAACTGTATAAAGCAGGTGTTCCCAATATTGTTTTCCCGTGGAACCCTTTGACATAGTGTAACACCACTATGGAACCCCTGATAAAAAAAAAAAAAAAAATGTAGCGCCGTAGCATACATCTTTTAATTAACAGAGAGTAATGTTTTCTTTTTTGGCAAGTTTCTACACATAGCAAACAGATTATAGTACTTAGGAGCAAGTGTGCTTCTGTGTGTACAGTTTGTGTTTGTATATAATTTTAGCTTTTTAATACAGAGTTGTGTTTCTATGTTATGTTTGCATTTACATGCAATGGTGTGTTTGGATGTAGTGTTGGATTTTTAAATGTGGATATAAATTTGTGTGTAGTATTTGAGAGAAGGGTGTTTTTATATATCATTTTATATTTTGAGTTCAGGGGTGTCTTTGAATTTCATGTTTGTGTTTGCATGTTGTGTTAGTGTTTGCGTAAGTGTGTATGCACAGACATCCTAGTAATCAGATATACATACACCTTAATCAAATTTAACCCCTTAACACCGCAGCCAAATGTACAAGTTGTGAACGAAACAAAATGTAAACAAAACCTGGCATTTGCGCTATATGTCTGTCCAACCATAATTCACCTCTTTCATATTAAATGCACCCCCCTTATTATATATCATTTTATTCAGGGGAAACAGGGCTTTCATTTAATATCAAATATTTAGCTATGAAACATAATTTAATATGAAAAAAATGGGAGAAAATAAGATTTTTTTTTATTTTTTTAGTTCTACATGACATTTTAACTGTCAATGTCATAATACTGTTTGCTTTTACTGCAATAAAATACACATATTTGTATTCAGCAAAGTCTCACGTGTAAAACAGTACCCCCTATGTACAGGTTTTATGGTGTTTTGGGAAGTTACAGGGTTAAATATAGCGTGTTACATTTTAAATTGAAATTCGCCAGATTGGTTACGTTGCCTTTGAGACTGTATAGTAGCCCAGGAAATAAATTTACACCCATAATGGCATACCATTTGCAATAGTAGACGACCCAAGGTATTGCAAATAAGGGATTTCCAGTCTTTTTTAGTAGCCATTTGGTCACAAACACTGGCCAAAGTTAGCTTTAGTATTTGTTTGTGTGTGAAAAATGCAAAAAACGCCAATTTTGGCCAGTGTTTGTGACTAAGTGGCTACTAAAAAAGACTGGACATACCCCATTTACAATACCTTTGGTTGTCTACTATTGCAAATGGTATGCCATCATAGGGGTAATTTTCATTCTTGGGCTACCATAGGGTCTGAAAGGCAATGTAAGCAATCTGGCGAATTTTAATGTGAAAAAAATGAAACACAAGCCTTATATTTGATGCTGTAATTTTTGAAAACACCATAAAACCTGTACATGAGGGGTACTGTTGTACTCGGGAGACTTCGCTGAACACAAATATTTGTGTTTCAAAACAGTAAAAAGTATTGCAGCAATAATATCGTCCGTGTAAGTGCTGTTTGTGCGTGAAAAATGCAAAAAAAGTCACTTTTGCTGGCAATATCATGGTTGTAATTTTACTGTTTTGAAACACTAATATTTGTGTTCAGCGAAGTCTCCTGAGTAAAACAGTACCCCCCATGTACAGGTTTTATGGTGTCTTGGAAAGTTATAGGGTTAAATATAGTGCTAGCAAATTAAATTCCCTATACTTTCGGCATGGGTGGTCAGGCAGGTCCCGCTAATTGTAATTAATTAGGATACCTAATTATGTAAAATTATTACATAAATATATGTGTAGAATTAATATATGTATATATATACATATGTGTATATATACGTATATATATATATATATATTTTAAATATTTTATTTATATATAGGTATATATATAGTGATATATACGTATATATTTATGTACATAGATATATATATATATTATTTCGTTCTACGTGTATTTTGATATAAATATATATATATATATATATTAATATCACAATACAGTTAGAACGAAATAAAACACATCTATATATTTTTTTATATTTTATTTTTAATTATTTTTTTATTTTATTTTTTTACGTATTTACATTTTTTTTATATTATTTATAAATATATATATATAACAATAATTATATATATATATATTTAATCAGTATCAGTCTACGTGTAATTTGATATTAATATATATATATAATTATATATATTAATATTAAAATACACCTAGACAGTGTATGTGTGTGTATATATATATACTTAGATCATATATATATATATATATAAGTATATATTTTATTTTTTACACTTGTTTAACTTATTTAAATTTTATTTCCAGCCAGCAAGGGGACCAACTGTCATTACAGTTGGTCCCCCTGCTGGCAATACAGAAGCCAGCTATCCCGGCCATGTGATTGTGAGGTCCTCGCAAGGACCTCACTCTCACATGACCGGGAGGGACCAGAGGAGGAAGATCTGCCGCGGGGGGGCTCCCTGGGAGTCCCCCCAACCGCGATCGCCGGCGTGGGACCGCCGGCGACCGGGTAAGTTACTAAAAACCGGAGGGCGTACTATTACGCCCTGCGGCGTTTAGAGCCGCTTTTAAAAGGACGTAATAGTACGCCCTCCGGTCATAAGGGGTTAAACACTGGCACATACACAAAGTCATATACACCCTGACATACAGGCTGTCACTTCCATCCAGCATCCGATACTACAGGGGCCCGGTCGAGGCGTGTGACCGGCCCCCTGTTCAGCAATACTGAACGGATGGCCTTAAGTGCTTGGGCCACCTAAAGGGCAAAACGCTGCAGAACCCCAATTGGGAAACACTGGTATAAAGCAATGTATTCTTGTCCACTCTGAGGTGCGATTATACTAATAGATACTGGAAAAGGGTAAATTAAACCAATTATTCTGGTACACAAGTTGAGGAGGTGGCAGCACATGGATACAGCGAGGGTAAGGGGGCACTATAACATAAGGTATACAGATTTATATTCTTAAAACTATAGTGTTCCTTTAACATGTGTTTTTGGATTGCAATATTTTGTATACTTTTTTTGGTGAATAAAGTCAGATTTAAATACTTTTCTATTGTGGATTACGGCAAACATAAGATTTATTGTAGCTTAGAACAAGAAAGCCTTCTATGGATGTATATACCAAGTACATATCCTGTTTCTAAAAATCAATATCTGTCAGAAAAAAAGAAAGAAAAATTAATTCCTAATGCATGTATAATGTTAGAACGGACAATTATTCAAGACTTACATTTCAGTGTGCTTAACTTAAAGGGACACCCTAACCATGACGCAAGCTTGCTGTGACCTCCATATAAGGACTTGCACGGCTTTCCTGAAAAGGGCGATCTAATGTTTAAACTTCCTTTGTTTTACATTCTGTTTAATTTAGAATTTCAGATCTCCTACCACCCCAATTTTGGGGTACAAAACTGCATCCTAAATTCCAAAAAAATACGGTATATCTGAAGAAAGCCCTAACTGTCCCTTAAAAATGGTATATATTATGCATGGGTGAACTTAAAGGGTTTCTCAAGCTACAATAATTAGTTCAGCAATTTGCAGTGGTCATGCAGAAAGGAGCCTGAATGTGCAGTGTTTCTGTTTTAAATACTGCATATTCATAATTATTTGCATTTTACTTTAATTTTTTGTTAAACTAAAATTCCCTCCATCCCCTCTCCCTTTGCTGGCTCAGATTGCATGCATGTGCTCTGAGAAGCCTGTAAATGGACAGTGCGATGTCAGAATGAGGAGAGCGTTCGGCACCAGCGATTTGCCATGCACTGGATTACATGTAAGATTTTACTTTATTTTTTTTATTTCAGGAGTGGGTAATGTAGGCCTAAAACGGGCTATTAATGGCAAAGGGTTGGAGTAGATGCTTAAAAGATAAAAGGTTAGATTATGGTGGAACAAACATACCAAAAGTGTCAAAAAGGCATCTGTCACAAAAGTAAGCAGCATTTGGGGGGAAAAGCCACATCATAAAGAGGTCAACAGAGAAATAATGCAATACTGTGGAAAAGGTGGATAAAGGGATTTCAATCTTATACCAAAATATAACCTTCCCCTTTTCATGTATGTTCAACAGTGGTATGGTGTTCAGGGCACTTTCACAGAAAGAGAGAGAGGGGGAAAAAAGTATTTGCAAGAGGATAAGGAAAGGCAGCACTATGGTGGTTCTATTTCAGAGACAAACTTCAGAGACATTCCCTGATTTAGTTCTGAAATACAAATTTTCATTCAATCTCCTACTATAAACATTTCCTTACATTTTTGCACCATGGACTAATAAAAGTTAAGGCAATTGGAGGAAATTACAGTCTCCGAATGACCGAATTGACAAAACATTTTACTTGGTCCGATGGACCAACCTCCTGGCCTTAGTGTACAACAGAATAGAGAAATCAGACTTCATGTCTCTCGTTCTCACACCACTCGGACTCCACAAGACACATATGCAATAGGTATGCACTTGAAAGATATTATACACGTAATGTTTCAAAATGTACACTTCTTCTCACTGGAATAGTGGCTGAGTAACTAGTCAGCAATGTAAACACTGCTTTTTCAATGAAACGGCATTTACAGTGCTACGGCTCCAAAGACATGCTAATGACACCAGAACCAATACATTGAACTGGAGTGGTTCTGGTGACTATAGTGTCACTTCAAATGAACAAGTTATGTTTCGTTGAAATCTTTTTTTTCACCTTAAAGGGTAACTAACTTCCAAGGATGGTAAAATGGAACTTCCAGGCAGCATAACAACAAGATTGGAGTAAACAATTTAACCCCAAAGACTTGAATCCAGCGTCGCTGAACTTTACCCCTGCTCTTTCGCTGATTCCTGAAACAGAAAGCCTCGGACAGGGGCAGAGCTGATTGGCTATAAACATGAATGGACTTTCTAAGGCAATCAGTAGCTCCACATTCATAAAAAATGGCTTGAGAAACAACATTTGTTGAATATAGGGACAAGTACCAGTAATATTAAAGGGATACTAAAGTCACCAAAACAACTTTAGCTTAACGAAGCAGTTTTGTTGCATAGATCATGCCCTTGCAGTTTCACTGCCATTTAGGTGTTTTTAGCGGTTAAAAGTTTACTTAAAATGTTGAAATCCACACTATTGTATTCTCTAGCTGGACCTCTCCAGTTTAGCCACTCATCAATCACTGTTTAACTATATGTCCTTTCCAACAGGCAGCCAGTATAGAGAAAGTATGAAAAAATGCTCCTAATTCTCCCCTTCACTTGCAATGTTTGCCCTTTCTGAACTGGATGTAATTTGCTTAATCTCGAACATAAAATGTAAACGTTTAATACAAGGTACAGGTTATTTTAAATATTTTATTCAAAAGGTATACATTCAAGAGAGGCGACACTTTCCATTTAAGCTCTAATATGCATGAAACCTATTTTCTACCTCTAAAGCTTCAGGAAGCATTTAAAGCAGTACCGTCACCATCTGGGGACTTACGGACACTCCTTTTCAACTCCTGGAGCTTCACAAGAGTACATCATTGAGGTCTATGGAGTGATCTTGGGGACCGTGGGATCCTCCATAGACAGAGCCTATTCTCTGCACCTGTCACTGTGATTGACACTTCTTACTGATGTAGCTCCGCCCAGTTTCAATAAGCTGAGGATAAATACTGAGACAAAGTAGTCCTTACTTTGTCTTAGTATAGCTTTTGACTGGGTTGGAATTTATGTGAAATGTCACAGTCAATATGAGTATTTAATTTAAAAAAAAATAAAAACTTATCTTTAAGATTATGAAATACTCAATGTGAAAGGGGAGGGATGGGGGTGACAGTGCCACTTTCAGTTCTGTGTGCATTTAAGTAAGTAGCTTTAGTAAGATGTTCTGAGAACAAGGAATCCGATAATATATATGCATGAAACGCCAATGCTGCTGATTGCTTGACAACAACCATAAATAAAAAGAAGTAACTGAATTTCTACATACATTTGTATTGTTAAATAATCTGGGTTATTCACTGAAGTTAAACTTAAGATCAAACTGCCCACACTGGAGGCATACCTGACTAAACCCTGTACTAGAAGATAAAAGTAGATCTGTTATGCATGATTGCATAATAAATGTACAGTTTCATTTTATTTAAAAGTTTGTTTTACATAAGTTTATTAGAACACATGAAAATAACAGTGACCAAGAAGAATGGGGAGAGGGAAAGAAACAGAAAATTGTAATATATATAAATATACAGGCGAGGTATGGAATACAATCATGACAGAACCACTTTAATTAACGGCTACTAAAGCAAGGAATATATCAGTAATTAAAGGGATAGAATGCATCTTTAAATTCGTTCTATAACCCCACCCCCAAAAAATAAAAATACAAAAATTGAGCATTTCTTAAAGATAAGATCACTGAAATTCCAAAACAATCAAAAGATATAAGATAAGTATGTACTACTTTGTTTTATGTTAAATAGCCAACATGACAAAAGGGAGAGCTACTGAAGTCAAGATAGTCACTTCCCCCAGCCATCACTAGGTACACAGCTGCGGAAATAAGACATTTCTGCTCTTATCGCAAGACAATATCAATGGAAGCTTCCACAGTCAAAAGTGTTGTACTCTCCTGTATGTGCCAGAGTACAGCACTGAGATGGGCTCCCAGAAAATAAAGAACAAAGATGATCGTATCCTTGGGGGGACAGCATCAGGCAAGTATAAGTTACCGCTACAGCACCCAAACTATTCAAAGACATGGTGACAGAGCCACTTTAATTGTATGTATAATGACAATCTCTTGCCCACATTTTCAATTCCCCTTTTCTGAACGCCATCTTTCTGAGAAACTGCAATTATTTTTTTTTTGCCTTAACCACACCTCTAGTGGCTGTCAGTTCTACAGCCAAGGTCTGCACATGCAATGTCATCACACACAGCATGACAATGTTGAACGTGTCCAATGCTTCTATATGAGAAGCACTGGATTGGCAGAGCAATGCAATTGCTACACATGCTCCATTTGTCCCCAAATACTTCTCTGAGATGCACTGAATTGGATAAGAGCCATCATAACTTAACAGGTCATGAGTGGCTGCTGTGAAGAAAAAAAATGGTCTGTGTTTACTTTTAAAGGGACTCTCCAGGCAGCTGTTTTTACTCACCTGGTTCCAGCGCCGGGAGCCTCTTGAAGCCGCGCCCCCTATTTCGTCAAAATGACGAAATAGGCGGGCGCGAGCAGGGAGCAATCAGACGGTTCCATTTGCCGCACATGTGCACATACTTCAGAGGGCGGCATTCGCGCGGCCGCGAGCTGACTGACTTTGCCCGCCCCCCTCCTCTGCTAACAGGCTGGAGAGAGAAGGCGCGCACACAGTGCCTTCTCTCTCCTGCACACGTCAGACATATTTTAATACGTCTGATGTGTACAGGGCCTTTTTAGGGCCCTGCATGATAGGAAGTCCCTCTGGTGGCTATCTGAGTGACGGCCACTGGAGGTATTCCTAACAATCAATGTAAACACTGTATTTTCTGTGAAAATACAGTGTTTACATTAGATTGCCTGCAGGGAGCTATAGATCATACCTGAACAACTACATTAAGCTGTAGTTGTTCAGGTGACTATAGTGTCCCTTTAAATAAATGTATTTTAATTAATTTAAGGCACATTCAAACATAAAAAAAATTTCATTTTTAACAATAGGGTTACCACAATAAAAAAGTTGAGATTAAAACTACTTTAAAACAAACTTCCTAGCATCACATAAAATTAGTTCTCACAAGTCATCTATGTATTTTACAATAATAAGACATAATATCCTAAAATCAACAGAATATGCAATATCTGATGATTGATTACACTCAACCCCTACTACTAAAAAAAATAAAAAAATTTGTAAAAATCACCAGTACTTTTAGAAACATTAAATCCCAACCGACAATCTCTGGCATATCTGTTGCCATGTCAACTTCAAATCTGCAGGACATATCAGTATGTCATACAGTTATAAATATAACAATTCATTTTACAAACTCAAAACTAAAATATTTGCAAGTTCCTGTATTATGCCAAGTCAGTCATGACCGCTTACATATGCATTAAGGGGTTCAGCAGTAAATGTACCCAAATGGTACCCCATTAGGATTATATTATGTAACACAAAAAAACAGCATGAGAAGACAGATAAGAAAAAATGACTCAATTGTCTTTGAATTAGGAAATATGATTTTCTCTGATTAGCTTCTCAGGATCACCAAATGCAGTGCACGTGTCAAGCACTTTCTAAAGTTTACGTCTACGATTTACACTATAAAGCTATTCTACATTCTTCTCCCGCTTGTAGAGCAGCAGTCTGCCAATTTAGCATGGAGCCTCAATCATCAATTTAGTGAAAAACAAAAAGCAACTTTATTAAAAGCAACATATCAGCAAAACATGATAGTAATAGCAACAAGCCCAGGTGTTGATCAGAAATGTAGACTGAAGCAGCTTGCAGTCCCAGAGGCAAGTCTCTCTCAGTAGATATAGCAACATAGGAGTCGAGGTTCTGCAACAGCTGGGGACCTACCTATCCTTTGGCAACCCCAAACAATGCTTTCTGCATCACAGGTAAGACCAGCCTTTCCATCTCCCAATTTCCATAGCCTAGCTAAGAATAACACATTCTAACCAGATGAATACCACCAGCCATCATTTCTCCTCTAGTCTAACACCAGGCGTGTAAAATAAAATAAGTACAGAATATAAAGGGGATCAAAGCCCAAAGCCATAACTATACCTAAAGTAGAACACCGCTGTAAAATAAATATAGGGTATAAAGGGGATCACAGCTATCACTGTACCTCCAGTAGAACACCAGGTATGTAAAATAAATACAGTGTATAAATGGGATCACATCCATTACTCCACCCCTATTCTAACACCAAACATGTAAAATAAAATAAATAAAGTATATAAAAAGGATCACATCCATTACTGCACCCATAGTCTAACAGCAGGCGTGTAAAATAAAATAAATACAGTATATAAAAAGGATCACATCCATAACTGCACCAAAACATATATAATAAATACAGTGTATAAAAGGGATCACATCCATAACTGCACCCCCAGTCTAACACCAAACATATATAATAAATACAGTGTATAAAAGGGATCACAGCCATTACTGGTCTAACACCAAACATATATAATAAATACAGTGTATAAAAGGGATCACATCCATTACTCCACTCCCAGTCTAACACCAAACATATATAATAAATACAGTGTATAAAAGGGATCACATCCATTACTGCACCCCCAGTCTAACACCAAACATATATAATAAATATAGTGAATAAAAAGGGATCACAGCCATTACTGGTCTAACACCAAACATATATAATAAATACAGTGTATAAAAGGGATCACATCCATTACTGCACCCCCAGTCTAACACCAAACATATATAATAAATATAGTGAATAAAAGAGATCACAGCCATTACTGGTCTAACACCAAACAGATATAATAAATACAGTGAATAAAACGGATCACCGCCATTACTGCACCCCATAGTCTAACACCAAACAGATAATAAATACAGTGTATAAAAGGGACTCCCTAACACCCAGGCGCACATTGCCCACCAGGGAATGCCTTTCTCTCTCGGTGTGCCCGGCCATGACAGACACGCAGTGCAGCTAGGCCCAGCGTGGAGGTGAGGGCCCCGCTGTCCGCCCTGGCCCTGCAGTGCTGGGGCCCCACAGGCTGGGAGATCGCAGTGAGTAGGCCTCACGTCCTGTGCCCCCCTCGGACAGACCCCCCTGGCAGGCCCCGGGGCTGGCGGAGTGGGAGGGAGTAAAGTCCTGCGTTAGGCCCCATCCCAATCCGCACAGCCCGGGGCCTGCTCCGTGTATCGAGCTCCCAGCAGCCCCCGCCACCCGACCGCCATGGCCGCTCGCTCACTCACCCGCTCAGCTTCTCCTCCTGGATCTCCTTGAATTTATTCACCACGAACGAACGGAAGATCTGCTCTATGTTGGTCGCCATGGCGCCCCGGATCCTCCTCCTCCTCCTTCTCCTCAGCTCGCTCGCTCTCTCTCTCCGGCTCGCTCCCCCAGTCACTGACGCACGGCGTGCGCGCTCTCGTCGCCCCACACAAGGCACCGGTTATGCGCGCGCACGAGCGGCGCTCTCTGAGAGAGATAAGGGAGGAGCGCGCGCTGTGTTCTGTGTGTATTTGTGTGAGGGGACGGAGCGCGCGCTGCGTTCTGTTTGTGTGAGTGTGTGAGGGGACGGAGCGCGCCCTGCGTTCTGTTTGTGTGTGTGTGTGAGGGGACGGAGCGAGCGCCGTGTCCTAAGCGGCCGCTCTCACCAACAGCGCTGCGTGTCGAGTTACCTCACAAAATCACCCGTCTTACAAACTAAAAACCTCCCACAATAAACCACAAATCAATAAAACACATTAAACACACGGTCAGCCGTCATATGTGTCAACACACTGAAGAAAAATGAAAAAATAAATATATAATACAAGTGTTGATTATACAGTAAGCCAGGCAGCGTGATGAAGAGGGTCGTGTCGTGGTGGGATAATTCCCTTTTTTAACCCCATCACACCCTCTCTCTGGCTAGTAAAGGGGGATTTGGCTGGTGCGCGCCCCCGAGTAGCGGGAGAGCAGTGTGTGTCGGGGGCGCGCTCTGGCTGGAGTAATGGGGGAAGGCTCTGGAAGTTTTATGAGTCTCTGTCACTGTTATTGATATGACTATCAGGCAGACATTGACTCTGGTCACTAAATAAACAATTCTGCAGTAGAGCTAGTGGCTTATTTTAATGGTACACTTGGCTCAGGGATTATATGACAAACCGTAACATTATGGCACATTGTAGAAACAGTAATATGCTGTGTACATCCTGGTAGTATGTGTATAGTACTCATAGCTTTTTAACAGATTGAAGTGGTTATGGTGCCTACAGTGTTCCTTTAGCCTTTCTTGTCAGGATCCAAAACTATATTCATAACTGTTGTGGACATGAAATATAATCCTAATTTTTTTATTTTTTTTTTTTATTCTTTATTTTTGTACTCGACAGAAGTAGGCAAATACAACACAGTTATGGGGCTTGCGCAGAAGCCAGACCTCAAATAAATCAAGTTTGTAACTATAAGTAATAACATCAAACGTAATTATACACCACTTTTCGACTTTTTATACATCCCGCCTCTAAGCTATGATCACAGGTTTTTATTTGTCAGCCATACTCGTCTGGTGGTGCAAGTGTACTTTGACCGTGCTGCTTACGTCGAAGTCAGCTCGTGGTGTGTGGTCATTATATATTCATATGTAAACATGGTCTGACATAACGGCATACCCCCTTACAACCCGGTCCCGGGCCTCACATGGGCAGCCCCCCTATCGAGGATAAATTTCTGAAATTTTATATGAGCCCAATATCAGGATTGTTAGTGCTCGGTGATACCTAAATAGGGCAGCCAAACGGCTCCACTATGCCTTCCAATCCGTCAATCAGGCTAGAGAGAAGAAAGGAAAGGTCTGGAAGAAGGAAAAAAGAGACAGAGAAGAAGGAGAAAAAGAGGAAGAAGAGGGGGGGGGGGGAGCCCCCCACTGAGAGGAAAGAGGAGGTATGAGTGATCAGAGATGAGGACGAATCTACATCTGGCATAGAAGGAGGCATAAGGGATGGAGGGAGAGAGGAGGAGGGAGGAGGGGTAACCCACCGATTAGTAATCGAGGCTCGGCCTCCACTTCCGTTCGCACTTGGTCACAGGCCACGGGCCCATCCACCACCTCTGTTCAATCCCAGAACGCAGTTGTCCTAAGGTTCCCATAGTGTAACGAACCTCAGTCTCCATAGAGCCGTTCACCCTAACCGTCAAGTCATCCATTAACCTACAGTCCCTTATTTTGGGTACTACTGTTTGTATATCAGGGCCTTCTGGCGACAGCCATGCGGTAGCAATTGCTCTACGAGCACTTAGGGTCACTTTGTGTATTAACGTCTGTTCCCGTTTGGACCATCCCTCTACAGATCTGTTAAGCAGATACGTCCAGGGATCCAGAGGTAAGGGCCTGCCGAAGATCTTTATCAGTATTTCTTTGACTGCTGACCAAAGGACCTGAACTTTCGGGCATTCCCACCACATATGCAGATAAGTGCCTCGTTCACCACAGCCTCTCCAACAATTGTCAGTATCTGTTTTGTGCATATGATAAAGTTGAATGGGTGTAGTATACCATCGTTTTCCAGGACTGTTCCTGAAACGTGGTGCAAATGGAAGCTTTGGTGTTCGCTTCCCACATTTCCTGCCATTCGATACCTTCTAGCACTTCACCCAGATCTGATTCCCATTTATCCGTATATGGTAAGTTTCCCCATTCCGTGTTCTTCTCGCTTAGGTGGGCGTATAAAAGCGTGATCGATCCCTTGGGAGTTATTCCGCGTAAGCACATTGACTCGAAAAAGGTCATCTGTTTAATAGCTGCTGCTTTGATGTGTGCTTGTCTGGCGAAGTCCCGGATTTGGAGGTATCTAAAGAAATCCGCGGGGGTCAAGTGGGAGCCTTGTTGGAGGTCAGCGAATTGAATTATGTTTCCATTCGGGTACAGCTGGTGAATTCGTTGTAGTCCGGTTCTTTCAATGCGTTGAAATTCCTTTGGTGCCATTCCTGGGGGAAAATCGCGGTTCCGTAGTATCGGAGAGAGAGGGGACGGCGATGATGCGAGGCAGTATCTGGATCTGCTGCGGTCCCAAATGTGGATGGAATTAAGAACGTCCGGGCACGTCGTCCGTATTATAGGTCTGCTGTCTTTGGAGGCCCACATGGTGAATTGAGGGACGTCAGATCCAACCATCATGGACTCGATGTCTACCCACCTCCTCTCGGCGGGTGGCGAGTGCCACATCGCAATCTGCGTCAATTGTGCAGACAGGTAATAGAAATACAAGTTTGGGAGGCCAAGTCCGCCTCTATCTTTGCGTCTATAAAGCACCTGCCTAGAGATTCTGTGCCTCTTGTTCTGCCAAATGAAGTCTCCTATTGATTTTTGTAACGGAGCCAATTGAGATTTAGCAACCTGGATTGGTAGGGCCTGGAACAAGAACAGGATACGCGGAAGGATGTTCATTTTTACCGCATTTATCCTACCTATCCAAGATATTGGTTTGTCGTCCCACCTTTCCAGGTCGCCGATCAGAGATCGTATCATGGGGGCGTAATTGGCAGCGTACAGGCGTCCCGTGTCCGCCGTCAGGTGGATCCCTAAGTAGGTCAGTTGCTCAGTTTCGATCCGGATCTTATGGGTCTCCCGTATCCTTCTCACTGTTTCCTCCGGTACACAAGAGAATATCATCCGCATACGCTGAGACGGTAAATTCATCGTTGCCCACTTTTACCCCGCAAATCTCCGGGTGACGGCGTATAGCTTGCAGAAGGGGTTCTAATGCTAAGGTAAAAAGTAAGGGTGATAAGGGGCACCCCTGTCTCGTCCCGTTAAAAAGTCGGAAAGGAGACAATGGGGCACCAGTTATCTGTATTTGGGCTCTCACATTGTGGTACATCGCTTTTGTCATTGCAATGTATTCGCCAGTAAAGCCCAAGTGATTCATGACCGTAAACAGGAATTGCCAACGGACCCTGTCAAAGGCTTTCTCTGCGTCGATAGATACTACCAATGTTGGGGCAGCTACAGTTGCCTGTTTCTATATTAAGTCGATGTTCCTCCTGGTGTTCTCAAACAACTGCCTGCCCCGTATGAAGCCGACCTGGTCCGCGTGGATAAGCGAGTCCATAAGTGGATTTAACCTATCTGCTTGTACCCTAGCCAATATTTTCAGATCGTGATTGATCAGAGATATGGGTCTAAAATTTTCAGGGTATAGTGGGTCCTTGTTTGGTTTGGGCAGTAAGATTATGGTGGCCAAGGTCATATCAGAGTTTAGGTGTCCTCCCGTCCGCAAGTCTGCGAAGAGACGTACCAGGTGTGGGGTTAGCTCCTCCCGAAAGGCTTTGTAGTAGGCTCCATCAAAGCCATCAGGTCCCGGCGCTTTATTGCCTTTCAGGCTGGAAATAGCCTTGTCCACCTCCTCCTCCGTGACGTCTACGGCGAGGCTAGACGCGGCTTCCCTGCTCAATCTGGCCATCCCTAGTCTGTCGAGGTAAGCGAGAATGTTCCGTTCTTCCTCTGACTCGGCCAGTTCATTTTCCGGTGTGTGGTTGTAAAGTCGCTTGTAAAAGTCCTCGAAGACTCTGGCTATCTCCCTGGGTTTGGACGTTGTCATTCCGTCCGGGCGTTTGATCACCGTAATATGCGGCCTGTGGCTCCTAGGTCGTGGTGTTCTGGCCAGGAATGTGTCCATTTTGTTCGCGTTTTCAAAATACGTGCGTCTGGTCCAGGTCATGGACCTAGCTGTATCATCTAGCAGTAGCGTTCGAATAGACCTTCTCACCGTGCTGAGCTGTGCGAGTGAGTCCCCATCAGGCGTAGATTGATGTTTTTTTTCTAGTGTTCGCAATTGGCTCAATAGGGTTTCCAAGTGTTGGTGTTTTTGCTTTTTCTTCCTTGTGGCAAGTTTAATTAGTATTCCTCTTATTACCGCCTTGTGCGTGGCCCATACCGTACTGGGGCTCACTTCTGGGGTGTCATTCGAGGCAAAATATTCCGTTATCTCCTTTCATACCTGTTCCGTGATTAGGGGGTCCCGCAGGAGGGACGCGTTCAGTTTCCACGTCCACGGCGAGGCTATACATAGGTTCCCTAGGCTTATAGATACATCGGCGTGGTCAGACCACGAAATATCTCCCACCGTTGACTTAACGACGCGAGCCATTCCAGTCCCATTGGTCAGAAAGAAGTCTATCCGGGAGTAGGTTCCGTGAGGAGCAGAGTAGAAAGAGTAGTCTCTAGTATCCGGGTGATGGGCACGCCATATATCTATTAAGCCAGTATCATCCATGAATCGTTTAAGAAGGCGGTCCTGACCACCACGCCCTTGGGAACGTGGCCCTCCGTCTCTTGAGCTCCTGTCTGTAGCCGGGCATGGGGTAGCGTTAAAATCTCCCCTTATGAATACCATGCCATGCGGCCAACCCGATATCCTTTCCCGCAGTACTGTCCAGAAGTCGGCATCAGGCCTGTTCGGTGCATATATATTCAAAAAGTGTACGGTATGGGAATGTATGGTGCCAGAGACCGTAACATAGCGGCCTTCTGGATCTACGTCATGTGACGTAACTTGAAAAGGGCAACTGCACCTGATCAGAATAGCCACTCCATTACATTTACGCAGAGCTCTAGCTTCATACGCTCCATCGTACATTTGGTCTCTCAATTGAAACCGTGCCTGTTTGGGCAGATGGGTCTCTTGTATGAAAGTTATGTCCGCTTTCATTTTTTTCAATTCCTTAAACATGAGGCGGCGTTTCTTAGGGGCGTTAAGTCCTTTAACATTCAGAGATATTATCTTAATCTCCATCGTGAGAGGTAGTAGTTTTTCGTGCCAACGAAAGCGGAAACAGAAAAGGTAAGTGGTGAATGCGCCCGGTACCCCATCATCCGCACCCCCGTAGACTCAGTGGGACCCCCATCCCATCCTCCCCGTCCCCTCAGAGTGAGGTAGAAAAGGAAGAAAACGCAGGGAAAAGAAGGTAGAAGAAAAAAAGTGGGAAGGAAAAGAGATAAGAAGTGGCATCTGGACAGAGTCCATTGCCAGAGAATTCTGGACTTACCGCCTGCCAGAACAGTGTGGGGACTATGAGCCCACTTCCCAGCCACGATCAACGTCGGAAGGAACAGTGGGACCTAGGCGCCAACACCCGTACGCCCTGTCAATTGCCTTATGGACCATGTGTCATAGTACTAGATGAGAATGGTTATTCATCAGGATTGAGGTCTATCAGACCTCTTAACAATAGTGTGAACTGAACCGAGGAAACCCTCCCCAAGGGTTATGAACAGAACAGGATTTTTTTTTTTATCCCGGGCCCGGAGGGCAAGCCTCTCCCAACTGAGGTCGCCTCCCTGCATCCCCGGTAGCTCGGTTTCCCCCACCCCCGCCCCCCTCATGTATGCAAAACACAAAAATTCTAAACATTCCAGCCAGACAAAGCTGGTCGGAAAAGAGTGGCATATGCTCCTGTGTATTAACATGCTTCGCTTGTACCAGTTCTACACCACTGCGCTACTGACCAGTGTATCTTTGATAAGACTATGTGAGATGGGCCAGGGACAGTGTGGGGGTCCCGACCATCCACTCTGATGCACTATTGAACTAAAAAAGGGGCAGAGATCCCTCCCAGGTTTAAAAAATGATCCCCTTTCCAGTGCCGTACGTATCCCCGGTGGGAAGGAGGAGTGGGAAATCCCTGAGATCGGCATTGTATACTTAACCCTTTATACTAGGAAACCGAGATGACTGGTCATTTGGAGAATTATTATGTGCCAGTTTCTTCAACCCGCTGGCCCCGCAGAACCCCTGTGGAGTCGTGTGGGCCTCTGTAGGTATGGTCACCCCTCTCATCTCTACCTGTCACGCTGTAATCAGTCCCCTTCAATTATATCCCTATGATTCCAGTCCGGTCTGACGGGGGACGTCCCACCCCCAGTCTCGCAGCGGTGTCACTCGACTCTCCTGTGAGGGGTCAGTGCCGGGGGTATAGGGTATACTGCGAGGACTCTAATGCCCATCTGCCGGTCTTTACTAAATAATTACCCCTGCCCCATAAAACAATATAACATACCCTAAACCAAAGGTGTTAAGAGCGTTGCATAATTTAACATACATATAACAGTGCCCTATCTAAAATAGGAGTGTCCCAAACATATCTCCAGGGGAGTATTCCGCAAGCATGGACATGCATCATTTATATATACATACATCCATCCCCCAGGCATCTGGGTGGGATGGGTAGTCCATTGACCACGTCGCCCATCGACAAGGCGCCCATGGTCGGGAAGTCCCTTGAAAGTGTCAGCCTCCCCAGTACCCCTGCCCCAGAAATAAACCCCCCACCCAAATGCTGTGGGGGCATCCCTCATGACGGTGTAGGGGAGTTGATGCTCTTTAGCTTCCAGGGAGGCCAGCGGAGCCGACTGACCCCCGCCGGGGGGGAAAGGCGGGGGGGATTCCAAGGGAGTGCAACAATAAACTTGAGCCATGGCTTCAGGGTCCTGTGTGTGAGCCGGCTATGGGGGAAAAAGGGCGAAAATCCTCTTCCTGAAAAACGGGAGGAAAAACTAACCCCGACAGATGAGTGTGGCAGTCCCGGGGGACACAGATCGCCTCCCATAGTGGACGGGTTCCCTCTCCCCTCTCCCCCACCCAAAGGCAGCAAGGCCATAAAATCCCCCAACCAACCCCGAGTCTCATCCGTGTGAGTGGAGGCAGTGACTTACGGTACCCGGGGGCGTCATCGGTGGGCAGCGGTGCCTGCTACCTGCCAGTCGAGGCTCAGCTGCGAGATTTCCTCTGGGTAAGGAGATGTCGTCGGTAGATCCGGCGGAGGTTGCACGTCCAGCCCTTGGAAGAAGCGAAGAGGATCACCTCCAGGCAGCAGGGTATGCACTCGGTCTCCGCGAAAGACGTTTAATTTAAAAGGGTAGCCCCACGCATACCTGAGGCCTGCTCCACGCAGGGCCCCCTTGATAGGCCTCCAGTCCCTTCTTCGTTGGAGAGTGGTGGGCGACAAGTCCTGATAGATTGACAGGACAGAGCTCCGGTATCGGATTGGGCCGTCTCGGCTCCTCTTGATGACCGCTTCTTTAGTAGGAAAGTAGAGGAACCGGACGATGACATCCCTCGAGGTGTTAGGGTCGGGCCTCTGCTTTTTCAGTGCCCTGTGTGCCCGTTCGAGGACCCAGTGCTCCGCCGGTATCGCAGGCAGAAGTGGCTTAAAAATATCTAGCAGATCTTCGCCTCTCTCTTCCGGCATGCCTCTTATTCGGAGGTTGTTCCTCCTAGAGCGGTTCTCCATGTCTTCAAAGGCCAATTCAGAGATAATCCTAATTTTTAATCAGTAAAATGTCTATTTACTTTATATAATTTTTAATCAGCATTTATTATACTTTGTGATTTGTCTAAAATGGCCGCTAGGGCCAGGGAGTTTCCCTTAGTCATCAAATAACACCCTCACTAACAAGATGGCGCTGGAATCTGGGGGAGACCCGCAAGATGCCAGTGACATCACACCCGGTAGGACAAGCAATAAATCAACCACTTAACCCCTAACCAATTATTGATGTATAAATCAATGTTATCTCTGACAATGCTTATGATGTAATTTTGCTTTATAAGGGGCATGCCACCCCCTTCTAATTAACCTGAAACTTGTGTCCGGTGTGAATTACTTCAGGGAGCGTGCACGCACTGTTTCTTTAATTTGGCCAGGGGCAGATACACAAAATAATCAATTTATTGATTGATTTCCACTTCATTTGGCGCCCAACGTGGGGGTTCGGAGGTCCGGAAACCAACGGACCGGAGCGGACCTCCGGAAAGTGGGACAACCGGAGCCTGATCACCTCCAAAATACATCCGTTGTCTATATTCTCCTGTTTTGTGCTGGCCTGTCTCCGCGTCCACTTCCGGCTTCCAGAAGGCTACAAGACAGGTAAATTCTTATCCGGTGCCTCTTTAAACGAACCTGTCGATTGTCTATCTGCCTCTTGAGTGTTAGTATGCTTGTGTATGATAGCCAGTATATGAGGTTTGTCCTTTTTTAAAAAAAATTATCTTGACTGCCTAGCGGGCAGGGAACGCGACAGCCGGTAAAGGCTGGGGACAACCCTAGTGAGAGGGTTGGGGTTTTATTTTGTGACAGCCGGTAAAGGCTGAGGACCACCCTAGTGAGAGGGTTGGGGTTTTATTTTGGGACAGCCGGTAAAGGCTGAGGTCCACCTGGTAAAGGGTGGGGTTATTGTATTATTATTGTGTTATTGTTGACGACCCGGTGAAGGGTTGGGTGACAGCCTAGAGAAAGGCTGGGATTATTCATGTATTGACCTGACTGGATCAGGGGTTATTTGCTGTGTTTCACTGTTTTATGCACATTGTTCTAATATGTACATGGCCATATTACTTTCTGCTATTCTGTGGATCCTGTTCAACTGCTGTTACAGTGTGGGTACCCTAGGTGTGTGTGTATGTGTTGTGTGGTTTGCTCTAGATTCTGGGGTTTACACGCATCTCTATGTATGTGATTTCTGTAAGTGTCTCTTGCTCAGCCTCGCCACGTTCATCTTCTCCTTTGTACTATATCTCTCCTGTGTTTGCTGCCCAGAGCTGTGTTAGTCACCCACGCTCGCCCGCGCCAGTCCGTGGCCACAATCTCGGGTGAACGGACTCCCTGTGACTGGTCTACGTTTAGGGAAGACGCACAGGACTCCGGTCCTCGTGGCAGTCGAGCACTGTAGACTCTTCTTCTTCTCCCTCCCTCTGTCTCTGTCACGTGGCGCTCTTTGTTTGCTTAAAATGGGATTTTTGGCTTGTGATATTGTGAAGGAGAGGGCGGGAGAAGAGGCAGTATTGAAGATGAAGAAGATAGCTAAGGTTTGCGGTTTCCAAATGTCACCCAGCGGTAGATTGCAACCAGAGTTTTGGAGGAAGTTACTCATTGACAAGGAGGGTTTATTATTAGACAACGGGCTAACTAAAGTTGTAGAAGCTTGGTATCGAGTCGCTAGAGGACTCAAACAGGTGGGTTAGACAGAGGAAGAGCTAGATTTCGAGGGTCAAACGATTAATGTGTATCACCGAAATGAGTGTAATGATGATGTACCCCCAGTTGCCCCGCGGCCACCGCCCTATGATGGCGCCCAGAGCATTCTGAATGACTCTCGCCCCGCCTCCCCCGTCAACGCCCAGCCACCGCCCCCCACAAGCATGGGGCACGTCCCGACTCCCTTGTGTCCTGTACTCGGAGCTGATGGAGCCTACTATTACCCTGTCCCATTGCACTCTCTCCCTCACACATCCCCCGTCCAGTCGACTCTCCAGTTCCCCCCCGTACCCGACCCGGTTTCGCCAACGCCCCATCCTCCATTCCCCTCTGATATTCCCTCATCCCCATTGCTACCTCCCTGCTCTCCCCCTCTCCCGCAGACTCCAACCTGTCCCTATTGTTCTTCCGTCAGTCCCACCACCCACTGTCCCCGAACCCGTCCCACTAGCTCCTGTCACGCTTACTGACGCCCCTCCTCTACCTTCACTCCCTCCTGTTCCATCACCCCTCTCTGCTGCCTTCATCGCTTTGGCCCTTCCTCCCACTCCTCCCCCTTCCCACCTCTTCTCCCCCTACTGCACTATTATCACTTCTTTCTGCCATTACTGCTGCTCTCAGATCTACTTCTACTCCTGCCACACTTCCCATACTCCCTGATGTCCCTACCACTTCCGGTCCCCCCGCTACTGACCTCTCATCCCTCCTCTCTGCCTTAACCCGTCCCACTACTCCTGTACCTCCCGCCCTGCCTTCCGACATTCCCCCTTCTACTTCCTCTATCGATCTAACCTCCCTTCTCTCCGCCTTGCTACTCCTACTCCTCCTACTGGCATCTCATCTATACTCTCTGCCTTAACCCATCCCACTACTCCTACTCCTCCTACTCCACCACCCAACATTTCTCCCATTCCTCCTCCTCCCACCGACCTGTCATCTCTCCTCTCATCTCTCCTCTCTGCCTTAACCCATCCCACTACTCCTACTCCTCCTACTCCACCACCCAACATTTCTCCCATTTCTCCTCCTCCCACCGACCTGTCATCTTTCCTCTCATTCCTCCTCTCTGCTGTAACCCATCCTACTACTCCTACCCCTCCTACTCCACCTCCCGACATTTCTCCCATTCCTCCTTCTCCCACTGACCTGTCATCTCTCCTCTCATCCCTCCTCTCTGCCTCAACCCATCCCACTACTCCTACTCCTCCTACTCCACCTTCCGACATTTCTCCCATTCCTCCTCCTCCCACTGACCTGTCATCTCTTCTCTCGTCCCTCCTCTCTACCTCAACCCATCCCACTACTCCTACTCCTCCTACTCCACCTTCCGACATTTCTCCCATTCCTCCTCCTCCCACCGACCTGTCATCTCTCCTCTCATCCTTCCTCTCTGCCTCAACTCATCCCACTACCCCCGCACCTCCTATTCCAACACCCGACATTCCTCCCACTCCTCCTCCTGTGGATTTAACCTCACTCCTCTCTGCCTTCTCTGCCTTAGCCCGTCCCATGGCTCACGTTCCTCCTAACCCTCCTCCTCCCGTTCCTCCCGTATCCTCCCCCGTCCCTTCCGACCCACTGTCCGTCTTGACCTCTGCCCTGTCTGCCTGTCTCTCACGTTCAGCACCATCTGCAACAACCTCTGCCTCCTCCATGGCCCTAGTCCCGTACTCCCCTGCCACAGATCCAAGTTACCCACTCATGGTGGTCGGCTCGGATGAGCCTGCCACTTCAGATCACGCCTATGCTATAGGTGTTTCCCCGGCAGCCTCCGGTTTCCATCCCACTACATCACAGATGGTCATTCCCCATAATATTGTCACTGGCCCACTGCTCCTGGGCCCTCAGCTATACAAGCTCCTGCCTCCCTCGATGTAGCATCCTATCATGGTCTTCCAAATCCAGTCCCCCTCGAGGATGATAATGTCCAAGGGCACAATCAATTTCACCCTCAAGACAATAGGCCTTCACAGAGACAAGCCCCCTCCGGTTTGCACCTACAGGTGCCCCCTACCACCGAAGGTGCCCCACCGATGTATGTTACCTTTAACCCATCGCAAGCTGCCACCTTGGTCACTTCCCTCCCAGGCCCTGAAAAACAGCCCATGCCATTCTTTCGCAGAATGGCTCAGATACGTAAGACATATTCCGCTGCTTGGCGGGATCTATACAGTTTGTGTGAAATTAAAGCTGGAGATGCATACTGGCCAATCATGGCGAGGAGTTTTAATGATGCCCCTCTCACTACTGACATGGACTTCCAGTCCGGTATTACCTTTTGTGAACAACTCCGTGCCTGGGCTCAAGACAAATTGGCTGATCAGGCCACCTGTATAAATGATATTGTCCAGGACAAGCTTGAGTCTGTAGTAAAGTATCACTCACGCCTAACGTTTTCTGACCTAGGCTTTAGTGTTTATAATAAAGCACACACTCAGATGTTGTCCGTTACCTTTGTGGCTGGTTTAAAAGAGAATATTCATAAGGGCTTGATACTCTCGCGTCCTGAGTACAGAATAATTCCCCTGGACACCCTCTTGTTGGTTGCCAAAGGTTTGGAGTCCGTGTTACAGCCCACACAGAGGAGGAATAGCCCCCTGATGCTCGCTGCCCCTGCTCCAACTCCTGGGCCCGCCACTACTCCCCAGGTGTACCCCGTACAACCAATACAACCACAGACTATGAATTTTACGCAGGGCCAGACCCCAACTGCGCCCAGAACTTGTTTTAACTGCCATCAGGTTGGCCACTTCAGAAGGGATTGCCCCCAACCAGATACTTTAGGCCACAGCTTCCACGGTTCTCCAATCCTACTGCTGCTGCCTTTGGATATTTTCCCCCAGGGTATTTACCACCACCACCTCCACCTGTCCCATATATTCCTCCTCCTGAGTATTCCCAAGCCCCACCACCACCCCCACCAGCCCCTGCTGATGGGTATGGTAATAATGACCCTCAGGATGCTCATTCCGCACCTAGACAGATTCGTGCAGCCCACCCTGCTCCCCAGACTAGTCTGCCTTCGACTTCAACGCGACACTACACTGTGACCAGGCCCATTTGGATTTATTACAATAGGTAACAGGCAAGCCTGTGTCTAGTACCCCTGCCATGGCAGTTTCTACAGGGGAAAGGGGGGGCCTCTTGCCACAGTAGTCCTCCCCGTCGAGGGACATACCACTACCTTTTTAGTTGACAAAGGTGCAGCCCGCAGTGTTCTTAGAGAACAAGACCTGCCAGACCCATCCTGTTTATCAGATCTTGATGTGACAATGGAGGGGGAGAAAGAGTGACAATGGAGGGGGAGAAAGAGAAAGAGTGACAAGGGAGGGAGGGAAAGGGAGAAAGAGTGACAAGGGAGGGAGGGAGAGAAAGAGAGTGACAAGGGAGGGAGGGGGAGAAAGAGAGTGACAAGGGAGGGAGAGAGATTGACATCCATCACACACACACACACAATCACACAATCATGCAACCCTTACACACACAGAAACATACAATGCATTCCTTACACACACTCAATGCACCCCGTACACACACACACACACACACACACAATCACACAATCATGCAACCCTTACACACACAGAAACACACAATGCATTCCTTACACACACTCAATGCACCCCGTACACACACTCAATGCACCCCTTACAGACGCACACACTGCATCCCGTACATACACAGAAACACACCTTGCAGCCCTTACACATACAAACACAGATTCACACAATGCATTCCTTACACACATATCAGAACATCCCCTACACACTCCACCCCCTGTGAACAAACTCATTGGTGGAACATGAAGGTGGACCCTGGGACCCAGACCTTGAGCTGTGTAAAGGGCCCCCAAAAAATGGAGCTGCTTCCCGTCCTCCCAGAACATTGATTTTTGTGACCACAGTTACAAACAGCCTCCAGAGAGCCTGTTCTACACCAGACCAGTGGAGCCAGACTGCAGCTAGAGCCCATCATCATCCTCATCTGGTTGTAAGTAGGCAATCTAGCATATTATTCGTGGCACTGATCTCTAATTTACCTCACATTAAAGAAACACTATAGTCCCCAGAACCACTGCAGCTTAATGTAGTGGTTCTGGTGTCTATAGCCTGTCCCTGCAGGCCTTTTAATGTAAACACGGCGGCACTCCAGCACTGGCGTTAGTTAACATGTCAGAAAAATAATTGGAAAGGGTTAGGGTGGCTACTAATAAGGATAGGGGGAGAGGGGTAGGTAGAAAAATAATTGGAAGGGTTTAAGGGGCTACTAATATGGATGGGAGGAGGGGGGAGGTAGAAAAATTATTGGAAGGGGTTAGGGGAGTACTAATATGAATGGAAGGGGTAGGGTGGGTTCTAATATGTTACTTGCGCTTTCTCCTTAATCCCTATGTATATTTAGACAAATGGAGGTCATTTAGTTGCTCCAATGGCCATTGGAGGGAATGCCCGCCTGCCAACGTCAAGGCAGACCCCCCCTAAGCGGGTCCTAACACTGACCCTTCAGCCTGCTTCCTTGAGCATTGTAACCAGGCTGTGTGATACAAAGTAAATACAAATACAAAAAGAGAAGTCCTGCGCTTAGTCCCATTACCACTGGGCCAGCCGTTGCTGGCCCAGTGTCGTTGCTGCTAGTCGTTGCTGCTGGCCCAGTGGTAATGGGACTAAGCGCAGGACTTCTCTTTTTGTATTTGTATTTACTTTGTATCACACAGCCTGGTTACAATGCTGCTGCCCATCCCATGTGTTCCCTATTAAGGGTTAATAAGTATAGGGGTGTATATAAAAAATACCCCTTTCTGTCTCATTAGAGATATCTTTGCCAGAAGCTCAAGGAAGCAGGCTGAAGGGTCAGTGTTAGGACCCGCTTAGGGGGGTCTGCCTTGACGTTGGCAGGCGGGCATTCCCTCCAATGGCCATTGGAGCAACTAAATGACCTCCATTTGTCTAAATATACATAGGGATTAAGGAGAAAGCGCAAGTAACATTTTCTTTTCTTTGGTTTTTACTATATATTGGGGCTGATGTGTATTGTAGTCGTTGCTGCTGGCCCAGTGGTAATGGGACTAAGCGCAGGACTTCTCTTTTTGTATTTGTATTTACTTTGTATCACACAGCCTGGTTACAATGCTGCTGCCCATCCCATGTGTTCCCTATTAAGGGTTAATAAGTATAGGGGTGTATATAAAAAATACCCCTTTCTGTCTCATTAGAGATATCTTTGCCAGAAGCTCAAGGAAGCAGGCTGAAGGGTCAGTGTTAGGACCCGCTTAGGGGGTGTGCCTTGTAGCCCCATGTAGCTAGAGCGCAGCTAAGCGGAAAAAGGCCTTGACAGGGGTTAGGAGGCGGGCTTAGGAGGAAGTAAGCAAGGATTGGAGTTATGGGTAAGTAGGTTTGGCTATTTAAATAGGCAGCCATTTTAGGTGAGTCATTCTAATCTCCTACCTGGTTGAGTTTGTGTTCACCTCTGTGTGCGCAGATTTGGCCTGGTGGGATTTTCCTCTTTTGTCTCCTCTGCAGGTGCGATGGACGACGTGGAGCGTTTGCTGGAGGGGATCAGGTCGGCGGCGAGGCATCAGGGAGCAGACTGGCTGCGGGCCCAGCTGGGCCCTGGCGGAGGCGGCGGAACGGGATGGCGGCGGTGGCAGACCGGTTCGGGCCAGGAGGCCCCCGAGGAGGCTAAGCCCGGGCATGGGGCCCGGTGAAGATATCCCTGGTGGCAGTGGAGTTTCAGTTGCGGGCGGCAGCAGGCCCGGTAGCCGCATGGTTGAGGCTCCGCCTCCCCGCGAGC
The DNA here is from genome assembly GCF_036172605.1 of Pelobates fuscus. NCBI lineage: Eukaryota > Metazoa > Chordata > Amphibia > Anura > Pelobatidae > Pelobates > Pelobates fuscus. The sequence goes on from NC_086317.1 coordinate 35,855,235, forward strand.
GGCCGGAGCCTCGGATGAGTGCGGAAGGATATCGGAGACGGGGGCGCTGCGGCTCCGGTTCGGAGGTGATCGGGCGGCCCCCTGGAGGGCTGGGAACCGCGGAGGTGCGGTCCAGGAGTGCCTCCACCCAGCCGGAGCTCGGGGATGACGGGACCGGATCCGGGAGGACGCATGGCCGGCCCCTGAGGCAGCAGGCGAGTACAGGGGGCTCCGGCCGGGGCCCTCTTGGCGGGAAGGACGCTGGGGGGAGCTCTGCTAGGAGTGGGGACCGGAGTGTGCCAGTAGGGGGCGTTCAGGCCTTAGTAGCAAGGGGGGGGCTCAGGGGCTCCCAAGAGAAAGTGTGGCTTAGGGGGAGTGGGGGCTAGGGCTGGTGGGGGGTTAGTGGGCTCTGCTGGGATAGTGAGTGGGTCCACCAGGGGCTGTGAGGGTAGGCCTGGGCAGTCTGGGTCGGATAGGCATGGGGAGAGGGGGAGGGGGGCTGAGGCGGTCAGTGCAGAGATAGGGGTCCAGGGAGCGGCGGGGCAGGGGGTCGGTTTAGGTGGGGGGTTGGGTTCTTCCGAGGGGGGTGGGCGGTTGGGGGGCTGTGGCCTTAGGGGGGGATCGGGTGCGGGGGGTAGTAGTGGCAGTCCTTCGCCGGTCAGAACCTCAGGGCCCAAAGGGAAAGGGGGTAGATCCAGACGGCATCGCTCCCCCTCCAGCAGCTCAGCAGATGACGGGGAGGCAGCCCCCAGGTGTGGTCGGCGGGGGCGGTCCCCGAGTAGGAACGGGAGGAGTCGTAGTCCCAGGGGTTCCCATATGCCACGGGTACGCAGCGCTCAGCGGGAGGCTTTGGTGAGGGGCAGGCGCTCCCAGGGTCGTGACGGGAGGGGCGTTGATACTCGTTACACCCTACCCAGGACTTCTTCTCCTTTTTCCAGGTCTCGGAGCCGTTCTCTCTCTTCGCAGGCGAGGCACCGGGTTGGCTCCCCGGTTGGCGTGGCTGTGGCGGAAGTCTCTCTTCCTGGACGTCGGGCAATCGACAATGCAGCCCCTACCGCTCTGGTGTCGGGGGGCTTGGCCGGTGAGTCCTGTGGGTCATTACACTCCAGCGCTTTAGTTACCACACTTCAAGCACTATTCCACTCATTGGGGGCAGGGGGTGACATGGGGGGCGGCATTGGTCAGGTGTGTGCCCCAGGGGCTGGGGTTACAGGTTCTCGGTCGGGATTTCTGCAGGGCCTAGTTCGGGCGGGGACACGGTGGTGACGCAGGAGGCAGCAGAGGCTGGGAGTGAGCGGGCTGAGTTGTCAGGGGGTATTCCCGACGCGGCTAGGCAGCACGCGTATGTCTCATTCGCGGGTCCGCTGGGGGTTCACCTGAAACAGGACGTGAAGGAGAAGATCTGGAAGGGTGAGTTTTGCGAGATCTTTTACCTTCTCCCCTTGGAGGACTTTATTGACCTCAAGGAGGAGGATAAAAAGGATGAGAAGAAAGAGGAGGAAGAGAAAATGAAGCGGTATCGTAAGATACCGAAATCCTTTGGTAACTGGTTGAGGGCCTTTTGCGTGCTGGCCAGCGTGCTCTGCGAAAAATCGCCGGGGTTATGCTCGTCTCTGTTTTGCTATTTGGACGGCATTTGGGAAGCGTACCGTACCTATGGGGGGTTGGCTTGGTGGCGGTATGACGAGCAGTTCAGGCAACGGCTGTCTGCTAATCCAGGTATGAGGTGGGATCAGATGGACCTGCCTCTCTTGATGAAGCTAATGATGGCGCAGAAGGCGCAGCCCTTTCAACACTCGGCCGGCGCAAGGGGGCAGTCCACCTCGTCGGCCGCCTTACAAAAGGGCTTATGCTGGCTCTATAATGAGGGCCAGTGCAAATGGGGGGCCACCTGTCGATTCAAGCACGAGTGCTCCGGCTGCGGGGGTGCTCATGGGCTCAACCGCTGCTTCAAGAAGGGTAAGTCTGGTAACGTCGGAGCAGCTGTCGCGGCTGGGGGAGGGGGCGCGTCCGCTACCTCGGGGCCTAACCGCGGTGAGGCTAGGCGCGATGGAACCGTGGCTAAGCCGCTACGGTAACAGGGCTGATGCCGCTGTGCTCCGGGCGGGTTTTGGGCGCGGGTTTTTTATTCCGTTCCAGGAGCGGGGGGGGTCGGGGAGGCTCCACAACCTGAAGTCTGTCGCGGACTTCCCAGATGTGGTGAGGGAGAAGCTGGGCAAGGAGGTCGGGCTGGGCCGGATGGCGGGCCCGTTCGCGGTTCCTCCGATGGAGGGCCTCCGGGTTTCCCCCCTCGGGGTGGTTCCAAATAAAGAGCCGGGGAAGTTCAGGCTCATTCACCATCTCTCATACCCGAAAGGGGAGTCGGTGAATGATGGTATTAGTAGGGATTTGTGCTTGGTTTCGTATGCATCATTCGACCGGGCGGTCGAGCTGGTCAAGCGGGCCGGGCGTGGGGCTCTGATGGCTAAAGTGGACATTGAAGCGGCGTTTCGACTGCTGCCGGTCCACCCGGACTGTCATCACCTACTGGGTTGTTTTTTCGAGGGGGCCTACTTCGTGGACTTGTGCCTACCCATGGGCTGTTCCATTTCGTGCTCCAATTTTGAGAAATTTAGCACTTTTCTCGAATGGGTGGTACGGGAGGAGGCGGGGAACCGTTCCGTAGTGCACTACTTGGATGATTTCCTGTGTGTGGGGCCGGCTGATTCCTTGGAATGCCTGCGCCTGCTGCGGACGATTGAGTGGGTGGCGGGCCACTTCGGGGTTCCGCTGGCGGCGGATAAAACGGAGGGCCCGGCGACGTGCCTGAGTTTCCTGGGACTGGAGGTCGACTCGGTACTGGCCGAATGCCGGCTGCCTCGGGATAAGCTGGACAGGCTCAGAGGGGCGGTGGCTGCTGTGGCCGAGGCGCGCAAGGTTACCCTGCGGCAGCTGCAGTCTTTGATTGGGATGCAAAATTTTGCATGCCGGGTCATACCAATGGGGAGGGTCTTCAGTCGCAGCTTGTCGGCTGCTACCGCTGGGGTTCGGTCCCCGCACCATTTCATCCGGGTGTCGGTGGCCATGAGGGCAGACTTGGGCATCTGGGATGCCTTCTTGCAGGATTTTAATGGGACGGTATTCTTCCGGCAGGAGGGACAGTCGGCAGCTGAACTGGAGCTGTTCACAGATGCGTCGGGTAGTGTGGGCTTCGGGGCATATTTCGGCGGGAGATGGTGCGCGGAGCGGTGGCCGGAGTCTTGGGGGTCGAGCCCACTTATGCGCAACCTGGCTTTCCTTGAATTGTTCCCGTTGGTCGTCGCGATGGCGCTGTGGAAGGTGGTCTTTTTCTCGGACAACATGGCGGTGGTACACGCAGTAAATCGTCAGTCCGCGGCCTCGAAGCCGGTGGTTAAGCTGCTTAGGCATTTTGTATTGCTGTGTATGTCTCGGAATGTTGTTTTTCGCGCGCGCCATGTCCCTGGGTATTTGAACGAGGTGGCTGACGCTCTGTCTCGTTTTCAGTGGTCCCGATTTTGGTTGGTGGCGCCGGGGGCATCGAAGGAAGGTCAGGCTTGCCCGGACGAGATATGGCAGCTGGGAGCATCCTGCTTGGAGGACTTGTGAAGGCTTCTCTGGCGCCGGCCACCTGGGCCTCCTACAGTAAGGTTTGGGACTCTTGGGAACGGTCGCTGGACGGGTTGGCTCTAGATAACGGGGATGCGCTGCGGGATGCTTTCCTGTGGTACACCTGTCAGTTGCTGGCGAAAGGGGCGTCCCCTGCCGTGGTTGACAGGTCCATGGCGGCAATAGCATTTTGGTTTAGGTGGCGCGGGAAGGAGGATTTTACCAAGACTTTCATTATCAGGCAAGCCTTGAAAGGTTATCGCAAGGGCCGCAGGTCGCCGGATACTAGGCGCCCGGTGTCGGTTCAGGTGTTGGGGGATTTGGTGGGTCTGTTGCCCGAGGTTTGTTTCGATGGGTTTGAGGTCTCTCTGTTCAAAACAGCGTTTCTCTTGGCGTTTTTTTGGGCGTTCCGCATTGGGGAGTTGGTGAGTGCTAATAAGGTGGTGCAAGGGGGCCTGCAAGTTTCGGGGGTTCGTGTTTTGGATGGGAAAGTGGTGGTGCACCTTGGGAGATCCAAGACGGATGTCCGCGGCGTAGGCCGGGATGTAACACTATGGGCCTTGCCGGGCTCGGCATTGTGCCCATTGGCCGCCACGGCGGAGTACCTGGCGCGGAGGCCGGTGGTAAGGGGTTCCTTGTTGGTACATGCTGATGGATCGTCCCTTTCTTGGTTCCAGTTTACGAAGGTCGTGAAGCGGATAGGGAGATGGGAATCGGTGCGATTCCGTTCCTACGTGCGGTTGGGTTTATTGGATTAATAAAGCTATATGTAAAAAAAAAAGCACACACAGACAAGGACCGCTGTACTGTTTTCGGGTTCGGGTGGGGGGTCTCCCTCGGACTTCCCTCACCGTTTGTTTTTCTCCTCCCCAGGGCGTGTTGCATGGATCGTGGGCCATTCCTTCGTCTTCTGGGCCGAGAGGAGGGCCGCAGCTCGAGCACAAGGCCAGCAGCTGGGCTTTCCGAGGGGCCAGTTGGCGGTCCGATGGTTTGGGTATCAGGGGTTTTGCTGGGGGGATGTTTGTGGGGCGCTGTTTAGGATGCTGGCGGGTGGGCACACGCCGGACCTGCTGGTCCTCCATGTGGGGGGTAATGACCTGGGTCTTATGCCACAACGCCGGCTGGTGAAGTGGATGAAGCAGGACATTAACAAGTTGAGGGATCTGCTTCCTGGAATTATGTTAGTTTGGTCGGAAATTGTCCCGCGGCGCCGATGGCGGCACGCACGGGATCCGGTGGCTGTCGATAAGTGCAGGAAGAAGGTGAACAGCTTGATGGCAAGCTTTGTCAGGAAGGTGGGGGGTGTGGTAGTGAGGCACAATGAGTTGGAGGAAGGGTTGCCAGGGTACTACCGCTCGGATGGTGTTCATCTCTCGGATGTGGGTCTGGATCTGCTCAACTTGGGTTGGCAGGATGGTATTCAGATGGCGCTGTTTCTTTGGGGTGGCGGAGCTCAGACAGCTTAAGGGGTCAAGGTCTGAGCTTGTGGCGGGACGGGGAGCTGAAGGAGAGGAAATAGGCTCCCCAGGATGAACGTGAGGTAGAACAAACAAGTTGTGGTCATCGGTGGTTGATAGGTTTCGAGTCCTGTCGGTGGCTCAGAACCTGGTGGGGCAGGGATATCCGGGTATACCCCTGCCGTGGTTAATGGATGGTTGGCACTTTTACAATTGGTGGATTGGAATAATGTTGGTGTATGTTATATGTATGTATATGTGTTATTTATATGGGGGTCATTGCCTTTTGTATGGTAGCAGAAGGAACAGGATGCGAGGGCGGAGTATGGGGGGCAATGACCCATGTTTACCTGTTAATTTATTACTATCGTTATTATCGTTATTATTATTTTTTTATTATTATTATTATTATTATTATTATTGGTTAATAAAGCTGTGGACAAATTTTCCCATATTCCTTAGTGTCTGCGTGTTATTGGGTTAGGATATGGGTTTGATTGTCCTGGATTCCGACTGCCCAAATGGCGACTATACACCTGTCATGTAGCCCCATGTAGCTAGAGCGCAGCTAAGCGGAAAAAGGCCTTGACAGGGGTTAGGAGGCAGGCTTAGGAGGAAGTAAGCAAGGATTGGAGTTATGGGTTAGTAGGTTTGGCTATTTAAATAGGCAGCCATTTTAGGTGAGTCATTCTAACTTCCTACCTGGTTGAGTTTGTCCCACCCACCATCCCTATGTTTGTTATGTGTCAATTTATCCCATTTCTTTCACAGCGGCGGGACGGGGAGCTGAAGGAGAGGAAATAGGCTCCCCAGGATGAACGTGAGGTGGAACAAACAAGTTGTGGTCATCGGTGGTTGATAGGTTTCGAGTCCTGTCGGTGGCTCAGAACCTGGTGGGGCAGGGGTATCCGGGTATACCCCTGCCGTGGTTAATGGATGGTTGGCACTTTTACAATTGGTGGATTGGAATAATGTTGGTGTATGTTATATGTATGTATATGTGTTATTTATATGGGGGTCATTGCCTTTTGTATGGTAGCAGAAGGAACAGGATGCGAGGGCGGAGTATGGGGGGCAATGACCCATGTTTACCTGTTAATTTATTACTATCGTTATTATCGTTATTATTATTTTATTATTATTATTATTGGTTAATAAAGCTGTGGACAAATTTTCCCATATTCCTTAGTGTCTGCGTGTTATTGGGTTAGGATATGGGTTTGATTGTCCTGGATTCCAACTGCCCAAATGGCGACTATACACCTGTTATGACGTTGGCAGGCGGGCATTCCCTCCAATGGCCATTGGAGCAACTAAATGACCTCCATTTGCCTAAATATACATAGGGATTAAGGAGAAAGCGCAAGTAACATTTTCTTTTCTTTGGTTTTTACTATATATTGTGGCTGATGTGTATTGTAGTCGTTGCTGCTGGCCCAGTGGTAATGGGACTAAGCGCAGGACTTCTCTTTTTGTATTTGTATTTACTTTGTATCACACAGCCTGGTTACAATGCTGCTGCCCATCCCATGTGTTCCCTATTAAGGGTTAATAAGTATAGGGGTGTATATAAAAAACACCCCTTTCTGTCTCATTAGAGATATCTTTGCCAGAAGCTCAAGGAAGCAGGCTGAAGGGTCAGTGTTAGGACCCGCTTAGGGGGGTCTGCCTTGACGTTGGCAGGCGGGCATTCCCTCCAATGGCCATTGGAGCAACTAAATGACCTCCATTTGTCTAAATATACATAGGGATTAAGGAGAAAGCGCAAGTAACATTTTCTTTTCTTTGGTTTTTACTATATATTGGGGCTGATGTGTATTGTAGTCGTTGCTGCTGGCCCAGTGGTAATGGGACTAAGCGCAGGACTTCTCTTTTTGTATTTGGGTTCTAATATGCATGGAAGGGGTTAGGGGGTACTAATATGCATGGAAGGGGTTAGGAGGGTACTAATATGCATGGAAGGGGTAGGGGGTTAATATGCGTGGAAGGGGTAGGTGGGGTTCTTTTGTGCATGGAAGGGGTAGGGGTGGTTCTAATATTCATGGGAGGGGTAGGGGTGGTTCTAATCAGGAGGATCCCGGCGCTGTATCCGGGTAAGTAAAACCCCTTACCTGTTGTGACCCTTTAATGTTATTATTTAATCATTTATATAGCGACTGCAAATTCCGTAGCGCTGTACAATGGGATAAACAACTCCTAGTTTACTGAATAAGAATATACCCGTCGAGTAAGAATGCTATCCCCCCAAGATTTTTTGGGGTTCCTATGCCCATGCCCTCATCAAGTGTGTGTCACAGTGCAATACTCCCCTGTTCCCTGTTAAGAAGAAGACAGAGAAGGGCCAACCTGACCAATACCGTATGGTCCAAGATCTTCGTGCTGTCAATGATGTCACTGTCCGAGACACAGCTGTAGTCCCTAATCCACACACCTTACTGTCACAAGTTCCACCTACTGCCATATTCTTCACAGTAGTTGATCTTGCTAATGCCTTCTTCAGTGTCCCACTGGATCCGTCCTGCCAACATCTATTTGCCTTTACTCATGACTGTCAGCAGTACACATGGACTGTTATGCCACAAGGGGAACAGAACTCTCCCACTCAGTTTGCAAAGGCCATGTCCACTGTCTTGGAACCTTGGCAGAAAGCACACAATGACGTGGCTCTACTCCAATACGTTGATGACCTGCTCCTTTGTGCGGATGACCTCTCTACTGCTGAACGAGATTCTGAAGATCTTCTCTGTTTCTTAGCCGACGAAGGTTGCAAAGCCTCTAAGTCAAAATTACAGTGGTGCCGGCCCTCAGTGGTCTTCTTGGGACATTGTCTTTCCCATGGCACCCGTCATCTTACCAGAATCAGAATCCTCGCTATGTTGAATTTGCCGCTTCCATCTACTCATCAGTCCCTGCATGCCTTCCTGGCCCTAATCACGTATTGCCGGTCTTGGATTCCTGAAGCTTCTCAACTCATGCAACCATTATATGATGCTCTGAAGAATGAACCGTTCTCTCTCCCACCACATGCAATTGCTTGTTTTTCCTCTCTTCAGAAGGCTATTTCCTCCTCACCTGCTTTGGGCCTCCCCAACTATCAGTTGCCCTTTAAACTGTTTGTTTCAGAAAAAATGGGCCACGCCTAGGGGGTCCTTACTCAGTCCCACGGTACACGTCAGAGACCGATTGGTTATTTCTCACGCATACTTGACCCTGTTGCCAGAGGAAGCCCCTCATGTCTCCATGCCGTATTTGCTGCAAGCGCATTACTGGACAAGACCAATGACTTCGTCCTTGGACATCCCCTCACTGTCCTTGCTCCACATGACATTACAGCTATCCTGCAACAGATCCAGCCGAAACATCTTTCCTCGCAGCGTCATCTCCGTCTCCAGACTTCTCTCTTACTGCCTGACAATGTTTCCCTCCAAAGATGTTACACCCTGAATCCGGCCACTCTTCTGCCACTTCCCAAGGGGGGAGTGCCACACTACTGGTACAGCTTAGACATCAACCCCGGTGTCCGGACGGAGTTCCAAGTACCTACACCTGCAAATCCACATGATGAGCAACCTGAGAACATGTTGCACTGTACCCTGTGGTTTAAAGATACTCCAGGACCTGACCCATACTATAAGGAAGAGTTATTCCACTTGGTGGAAATCCGAATTACACTGACAGATTTACTATGGGACTCCAGAGGCAACATGTTCTCGTTGGTTCACCTGCCAATAGAGGCATCACACCTCTACCACCACTGGGATGTGGCTGTTCCTCACGTTTCATTCACCAAATCTCCAGAACTCTCATGGGAAGATTTGGGCCCATTGGCCAAATCCTGGAGCACCGCAACCCAAGAACAACTCACGTTGACGGGAGTTAATAAAAGGATCATTAACTGCAATACAGTCAGTTATCCTCGGTATCATACTGAGATATGTGAGGATCCCCCTCCCACGGGGCAGGACCCAGAGGCCCCCCATGATTGCTTTGAACAAATGAAGATGGAAACCACCCACTTACCAACCGTGCATGAAACCGCCTTATCAAATCCAGACTGTACACTGTTTGTGGATGGCTCTCGATTTCCTGATGGACAAGGACAATACCATACTGGGTATGCAGTCACTACAGAAAGCCAAATATTACGGGCTGCTGCACTCCCACCATCGAAATCAGCTCAAGAGGCCGAGTTAACAGCACTTACTGTGGCCTGTAAACTGTCTGAAGGTACACGTGTCAATATTTACACAGATTCAAGATACGCCCTGGGCGTAGCACACGACTTTGGCCTAATTTGGAAGACCAGAGGTTTCCTTACAGCTACTGGCACCCCGGTGAAACATGGGGCAGCTATTGAAGAACTAATGGATGCCCTGTTACTGCCTGAAGAGGTGGCTATATTGAAGGTGAAAGCACGTGGCCAGTTGAACTCAACAGAAGCTCAGGGCAACCATCTAGCTGACCAGGCTGCTAAAGAAGCAGCACGACAAGGATGGAAAGTGGACAGAAGAGCGGCCTCTGAAGAGGCCCCTATTTACACTATGCAAACCCTACCTACAGATCTCAAGCTTCTCAGAGAACAACAAGCTGCAGCAACCCCTCAAGAAAGACAGAGTTGGAAGGACAAAGGGGCGATCCTCCGAAATGATGTCTATACCATCAACCTTAAGTTTTGTCTACCCAAAAATATGTATCCTGCAGTTGTCTAATGGGCCCACGGACCATCCCATCTGTCTAAGGATCTGATGAATTCTTTAATTGACAAATACTTCGAAGCACCTGGTATCACCACCCTGACACGGAATTATTGCAGATCCTGCACAATTTGCGCAAAATGTAATCCCGGAAAAGTTATCAAGGCTGCTCCTAACCACCTGGCTAAGCCACAGTATACCTTCCAAAGGATTCAGATCAACCATATCCAAATGCCAAAGAGCGGGCGGTATGAGTATGCACTAGTCATAGTGGATATGTTCTCAGGCTGTCCAGAAGCCTTTCCAGTTGCTAACCATACAGCAAAAACTACAGCCAAGCATCTTCTCACGGAAATAGTTTGCCGGTACGGAGTACCGGAAGTAATTGAAAGTGACCAAAGAACTTCCTTCACTGCATTGTTAACAAGGGAAGTCTGGACAGCACTGGGGGTGACCGTTGCCTTTCACACGCCATATCACCCACAGAGTAGCGGTAAGGTAGAACGCATGAATGGCACACTGAAGGCCAGAATGCTCAAAATGTCCCAAGAAACTAACATGCCCTGGCCCGAGAGTCTTCCTTTAGCACTGTTCAGTGTACGGTATACCCCGAGGGGGAAGTTCAGTCTGTCTCCCTACGAGATTTTGTTTGGTACAGCACCTAGGTTAGGCTGTTATTTCCCACAACAACTTCAAATTCAGTCAGATGCTATGGTAGATTATGTTACTGCTCTCTCTAATGCCTTCACCAAAATCCATGCCCAAGTGTTTTCTTCTATTCCAGATCCAGATTCAAACACAGGCACTTACAAATTACTCCCTGGTGACTGGGTTATGGTCAAGAAATTCCTAAGGAAACACACTCTTGAGCCAAGATTCGATGGCCCGTACCAAGTACTGCTAATAACGGCTACCTCAGTAAAGCTGGCCGGAAAGAGTTCCTGGATGCACGCTTCACATTGCAAAAAAGTACCTGATCCAGAGGAAGCTACCTCCACTGAACCATGAGATTCCTGTGCTTATTTTTGCTGCTAGGCCTGATAAAGGCCCAACAAGTTGCTATCACTAAAGACAATCATGTTTACACGTTTTGGTACAATTCTTCAAACACACACGTGGCTACTTTCACTTTTGATTACTGTGATATTGTTTCTTGTACTTTTCCACAGACACAACATTCTGCCATATACAAGGACATACCTAACAAGAAAGACCCATATATCTGTGTAACAGGGGGCCGCTGGGGGCATCACTGTAGCTCCTGGAAGGCAGCCGGATGGAACACTGGTAGACCATGGGGCTATAAGCCCCAATGTGCCCTGGACAGGGTTGACAGAAATGGGAAGCCCTTGTTATATAGAATGACACTGTGTAAACCCGCAGGGTCGACCCCTATGAAACTCACTTTAAACATAGTGCATCCCAGCCCAGGGGATGCTGGGGAATATGTAATGGGTATGTATTGGAGGGGAGGTGGTTCACACAATCAGTTGGGAACCTTCTATTTGCAAGACATGCTCGCATCACCCGACTGGGTAGGTACAACTCACATGACTGTTAATCCACTGAAACCTCACATTAAGACTTTAAAAGACATGGTTGCTATTGCCAAACCCACTTTTGAAGATACCATGGCTGTAGAAACTGGGTTCTCAGACACTAACCTGTGGCTGGAATGGATGAGATATAACGCAAATTCACACAACAAGACTGATTGTTATGTATGTGGCGGGGCTAGACCTCACTTGGGTACTGTGCCTTGGGTACTTAATCTACCTCCTGAGGTTGAATTGTGCTTCCTAAGCCTTTATATACAGACAACCACTCCCTCATCAACATGTGAATCATGGAAAAGGGTGTATCCCATCACCCAGGGAAATGTCAGACCCCTGATGGAGTCACAGTATATCCAGGTTATTACACCTGTTACACAGTGCATAAAAACACTGGTAAGTTCATGGGCAAGTTTCCATCTGGTTATTGTGCTACCTATCATGACCCACCTATGATGTTATTGGTAAATCATGCCAAATCAGTTGGGGATATTTACTGGCTATGTGGTGATATGCAACTAAGATCCCAGCTAGCAGGCCTATGGTGGGGGGAATATACCCTGAATAAGGCTATAATGCCCATCCATATCATCTCAGATGATCACCAAGGCCCACTTGACTCCCCACATACGTATTTCCGAGTTAAAAGAGAAATTCCCATCCGTGGAAGTTTTGATCCACATGTTTATATTGATGCCATAGGGGTGCCAAGGGGGGTGCCTAATGAGTTTAAAGCTAGAGATGAGGTAGCAGCAGGGTTTGAATCCCTAGTTCCACTAATCACCGCTAACAAAAATGTCAACTGGATAAACTACATTTACTATAATCAGCAGCGGTTTGTTAATTACACCAGAGATGCCCTACAGGGCTTAGCGGAACAGCTACAAGCTACCTCCCAAATGACATTTCAAAACAGGATGGCTCTAGATGTGATTCTTGCCGAAAAAGGAGGTGTATGTAAAATACTCCCCGACACCATGACCTGTTGTACCTTTATCCCTGACAATTCTGGGCCCAATGGGAAGGTGACTATGGCAATAGAAAAGTTAGACAGCCTCTCTGACGAAATACAAAAGAATTCTGGGGTCCCCAATACGTGGGATAGATGGTTTGGATGGATGAATGGGTGGCAGAAGACTTTATTCCAGGCTGGAATGGCAGTCCTCACGGTAACAGTCATTTTCCTTTTCCTGACATGCTGCATACTACATTGCATACAGAAATACTTACAGAAGACGGTAGGACAAACCATTGATAACGTAACTCCCACATTTTTACACCAGGACATTGATGACATAGAATGTGACACACCACACACACCCCTTCAGTCTCACCAGTTCAAACAGACAACTGCTTTCCTATAGGGATATTGTAGGGATAGTGTCTGTCTCTACGGGCAGAAGTCTCTCGTGGGAGAAGTAGTGGGTTAGCCACTGCGGGATACCCACGGAGTGAAGCGTTCGAGGCCCGTTAAGACAGATGAGTTGCAGCCAGTTAGGGACATATTAGGGGCAGTTGTAGTTGTCTGTTTAGTAAATAGCCATTGTAAACAGCCAATAGGACTGTTGTGGACATGAAATATAATCCTAATTGTTAATCAGTAAAATGTCTATTTACTTTATATAATTTTTAATCAGCATTTATTATACTTTGTGATTTGTCTAAAATGGGCGCTAGGGCCAGGGAGTTTCCCTTAGTCATCAAATAACACCCTCACTAACAAGATGGCACTGGAATCTGGGGGAGACCCGCAAGATGCCAGTGACATCACACCCGGTAGGATGAGCAATGAATCAACCACTTAACCCCTAACCAATTATTGATGTATAAATCAATGTTATCTCTGACAATGCTTATGATGTAATTTTGCTTTATAAGGGGCATGCCACCCCCTTCTAATAAACATTCCTCAAGTTTTTCATTAACCTGAAACTTGTGTCCCGTGTGAATTACTTCAGGGAGCGTGCACGCACTGTTTCTTTAATTTGGCCAGGGGCAGATACACAAAATAATCAATTTATTGATTGATTTCCACTTCAATAATATTTAGCTTGGCCACTCATTCTTTCATATTTAACCCCTTAAGGACACATGACATGATTCCCTTTTATTCTAGACGTTTGGTCCTTAAGGGGTTAAACGGACACTCCAGATCCAGTGGCAGATCCAGAGCCTGATCCCAAGAGGGGCACTTGTAGATTATTTAAAGAAATAATGCATGCACAATAACCACTACAGCTCTGCATAGTGGTTATGGTGCCAGGAGTGCCAGGCCCCCTACCAGAGTAAGCAGTCAAACCATTTAAGAACAGTTCAACAACTTACCTGGGGTCTGCTGGGATGTGGGGCTGTAGTAGGACATAGGAGCAGTGGTGTGTGTGAGTGGTGAAATGTGTGAGGGGTGCAGTGTGTGTGTGAAAGGTTCAGTGTGTGTGTGGGGGGCTTTAGTGTGTGAATGTGTAGGGTGTGGGGGACTGTGTGTGTGTGAGGAGGCAATGTGTGTATGGGGGGCTGTGTGTGTGGGGCAGTGTGTGTATGCGTGGGCAGTGTATGTGGGGCAATGTGTGTATTGAGGGGAAGTGTGTGAATGTATAGGGTGTGGGGGACTGTGTGTGTGTGAGGAGGCAATGTGTGTATGGGGGTCAGTGTATGGGGGGGCAGTGTGTGTATGTGTGAGGGAATTGTGTGTATGGGGAGCAATGGGTGAGTGTAGGGGGCAGTGTGTATGTGTGGGGAAGTGTGTGTATAGGGTGGCAGTGTGTGAATGTGTGGTGAGGAGGGTAGGGGGCTTTTTTATTATAATTTTTTTAATCAAAAATAAATAAATTTATGCCCTCCCCTCCCTTCTTACCTTTACTGAGGGAGAAGGGGGACATTTCTCAATCCCTGGTGGTCCGTGGGGAATCCCTGGTGCTCGCAGTGGGGAGAGTGAACTCTAGCCCGTCGCTCCAGGGCTTGAGTTCACTCTGGCGTGATCTGGAGCATTGCCGTGGTAAGCGCGGCAATGCTCCGTGCTCGCAAGAGAAGGACCTGGAGGAGCTGCAGGCTGAGCTCCCTGGTCCTCTCTCCCTCTGTCCCTTCCCGGCTCACTGATCTCCCCTCTGGTCCATGAAGGCACATTGCAGGGCTAGCGCTTGGACATTGCCAGCCCTGCATTAGCCAGCAGGGGAGACTATGAGACTATCATCGCACTTATGACAAATCACAGCTTGAACTATCTTGCTTGGCATGTAACGCGTCTATCTCATATATTAGTTTCCCCTTTTATGTTGCATTACTGAAATAAATGAACTTTTGCACGATATTCTAATTTTTGGACTATCACCTGAATATTGTATATATCTCCTTTACACATTCAACACAGGATTCCCAATTCATCAGCCTCTCCATGCAAGCATTTTTCATTACATTGTTTTGAAAAGAAGTGGGGCAAAACTACTGGCTAGACATATTATGTTCACCTGATATAAAGGTCCAGGTTCCAAAGGTGCTGTGAAGGGTCTGCAGCAGGTACATAGAGGCATGTTGCAGCCCTACCGCACGCTTGGGACTATTGGAAAAGGGTTTGAGGTCATTACCCCTATTCGGAACTGCATACTGTTTATTACTGTTTTTCATATTCTACTACAGTATTTTGTTTTACCATCGTTGCCGGTGGAGGGCAGGGCGCCGATGGGGCAAACCTGGGGTGAGTCCCTGTGGGGGCTTTGGGCGACTCACCGCTGGTCGGAGATTCAGACGGCTCACCCATGGTCGTTGGTCAATGTGCTTTGGTCAGCTCTTCCCCGCTCTCTGTGGCACTCTTGGGGCATTCGTCTGTGCTGCAGGCTTTAGCTTGGGTGTCTGTTTAATTGTTGTCCCTGGGTTTTCATTAAGGGTGTTCCCACGATTGAAGATCTTGGTCCAAAAGTCAGTGAGGATGCAGTCCAGCCGCACCAATAGTGGGGGCAGATCGGGCTCTGGTGCTGAGGCCCACGTGGCATCCGCCATGTTGTATGTCGATGGTCCGGTGGTGCCGGTCGTTTGAGGTTGGTGCCTCCATGCTGGGCTGCAGGCTTTAATTGCCGGGATATCCATCACCGGCAGGGGGGAGGGGGAAAGAGGATGGCCCGTGGAGACCTCCAGTGTAGTGGGTCTCGAGCGGCTGAGGGATCGGCCTTCTCCCCCGCGCCTACGGTTAGGTGCGGTGAAGGGTCTGCAGCAGGTACATAGAGGCAAGTTGCAGCCCTACCGCACGCTTGGGACTATTGGAAAAGGGTTTGAGGTCATTACCCCTATTCGGAACTGCATACTGTTTATTACTTTTTTCATATTCTACTACAGTATTCTGTTTTACCATTGCTAAGGCAGCCATAAGAAATGGTGCCAACTGTGACCCTATAGGTCAATCCATCGGCTGTGGTCGCCCAGTTGGGTCCTTACTTCGATTTGGCCTTCCTCCCATTTCCCAACAGCTGAGCATAAGTGATTATAGCTACAGCAGGGAGTAGAGGAATAGTAGAGATGAATGCAGCTTCCAAGACAATTCTCCCCAGCAAATAGAATATTCCCCAAACATGAGCCTAGACTTCATGAAGGGTGTAACAGGAATGATCTTTATTGAAAACAGGCTGGCTTTTATGAGAAATCCTCCTGCAAGAGGACCTCCCACAGCAAACAAATACATTGACCATTCATTATACAGTTTTGCACTAATACACGCCTTCCCTCTGCCTGGGAGATATTGAGATAAGTTAAGGATTAAATTATTATCTCCAGGCAGAGGGCACACAATTTCCCCAAAAGTTAGAACACCCCTTTTCCCACAAGGTATCCCCACAAAATATCCCCACATCCCCTGATAGCCCCGATCTGGGGGACAAACATATCCAAATTTCACCCAGATCGGTTCAGGGGTTCTTAAAAAGTGTGGAAGTCATGTTTTACCGTCCACACAAGAGGCTCCTGCCCAAAACAGTACCACGAATTCAGCGTGTGCGGTCGGTCAATTAAGAAAAAGGCGAAAAACAAGCAAAATACCGAATAGATCTTCCTGGCTCATAGGAGCAATTGTTCCCCTTGTCTGCACGAACATAACTACCGAATGCCGCTCTTCTGGTTGTTTGGTAAGTAGGAGAAGCCGGCGTTCGGTAGTTTCAGCGGTGGTTCGTGAGGTCGAGTGTCCGATTTTAGTTCCAGATACTCGACGACCAAGTCCCGCTGACTCCCCTCGTGCGAACAAGATGGCCGCCATTTTCTTTTCCACGTGGCGTTCGGCTATACGAACAGCGGCCGCCCAGGGAACACTTAATCAACGGTTCTTTTGAACTTAATGAGCCAGGAGGGTGGTCGGTGTTTGGTAGTTTGAAACTACCGAACTAATATCCAATATTCATACAGTGAATGGAGGAAATAAACGAATACAGAAGAAAATGTCAAATTAAAGTCCATTTTCTTCACATTTCCCAACTCCATTAAACCATTATACAAACTCCATTATACAAAGATCTTTTGAAATGTCCCAACTCCATTATACCACATTATATACTAAAGTTCAAAATTAATTCAAAGTGAATTTCAAATTTAAAGTCAAAATAGTTGAAGTAGAAAAATCCTCTAAGTCAGCTGTCCTTTCATTTCAGCTCCTCTGGATCAGCACTCCGCTCCCTTTTAAGTCATCTGATGGGGGACCTAAAGCACATGCCCTGTGTACGCTGCGAACGCATTAGGCCCTCCACTATGGGAGCTGGATGTATTCATGCAGAGCCTGAGGAGATCCAACGTCACTTTGGTAGACAGCCACTGGAGGCTGTCTTGGCACTGTGATGTAAATATTGCAGTTTCTCTGGAACTACAATGTTTTACATTGCAGAACTAAGGGAAACATTGCATCCAGACCACTTCAATGAGCTGAAGTGGTCTGGGAGTCTATAATGTCCCCACTCTTACAGTTTCTAGCAGGCTATTATCAGAGCATAAGATAAGAAATTCTAAGTTAAACAAATTGCGCACCAAAGGAAGTTTAAACATTAGATCTATTTTTACAGGAACGCTGTGGGAGTCACATGCAAGGAGGTGTGACAAGGGCCGTATAAATAAAGTAATCTAACTGCTAAATGGGAGAGGATTCAGCAGTGAGACGGCAGGGGCATGATCTAAACACCAAAACTGCTTCATTAAACTAAAGTTGTCTTAGTGCCTAAATTATAACTATAATGCCAAAATAGACAAACTTGAATTTATCAAGCTCAGTTATTTGGGCCCTATTTTTGAAATTCATTTGGAATTTCTGACACTTCCCACGTAATTAACGCTGTTGGTAATTATAGACTTTCTCAATTTTTATTTTATTTTGGGTGGGAGCTACCGCTGTCAAGCTTTGTCAAGTGTAGGAAAATACATAAAACAAAGTACTGCCTTATATGGCGTGCGCGTGTGTGTGTTTCTCTAAAATGAGAGTTGTCAAAGTGAAATTTAAATTGAAGGCTAAAATAGCAGATTGTGGAATCATAGCTGGTATGGAGATTTTTTTCCACAGTTTGACTATTTTAGCCTTAAATTTGAAATCCACTTTGAATCCTTAACAATTCTCACTTCAGTGATTAACCTAGAAGAGATGTGTAAAGATTTGTGTAAGCTCCCTTGAGATGCAGAAGGATCCTCTTCAGTCATATATAGCCTTCTAGTAATTTAAAATCTACTCTTATTTATGTTAGTATTTGGTTAGTTTTCTGTATTGCACTGATTGCATGGTGTATAATGGTAATAATAGTTTATAATTGTAAGAATGGTTTGCAATGGTTACATTTTAATTTTCTTGTAGTCTTTACACATGATGTAGTAACATGTTTGCATCTGACATTTTCTCTATAATTTTATAGCTAATGAGGTTTACAATCAGTGTAAATGCAACATCTCACAATGTGTTTTCACTACAGCCCCTCCTGTGCTATACCTTTAAAGGAATTGTTTTTTTAAACAGATGGCCCCTCAGAGCAGTGCCACAGGTGGGTCTCTTTGAGTGTAATATTTAGTGGGCTGGGTGTGGATAAGCTGTGTTACTTGGGAACAGCCTGCTGTGGTAAGTGCGCTGAACTGGTTTAAATCATTTGTATCACATCACATCACATCACATCACAGAAACACTGGTAGTTATTTATCTCCTTGCAGTCCATATATCTATCAATCTATACATTTATCAGGATGTCATACATTAAATTTGGGGAAATTAGATTATTTATTCATATAAGAATCCACATAACGTCCTGATCCTTAGTCAATGAAATCTAAATCAGCTCTTAGTGTCTCTTGACTTAACATTCCCAAACTAGTGTATCCTAAATTCCCAAACTAGTGTATCCTAAATAACTCTTTATACACTGATTAAGACACTGGATGTGACAAATTTACATAAAACATATTTAAATGCTCAATTCCCCATTCATCCATTTTTTTATTTTTATTTTTTTAAATTAAGAATTGGTTTTCCCACCTGTAACATAATCCTGTATTGACTTCATGGGACTTTGACCCCAAAATTATATTATCCTACCTGTAGAGTGTATTAGGGGCACACCTGCCCCAATTATTTTTTCATTAGTTTTGGGGAGTGAGTTGATTATTCCACCAACATTCTCATGCCTGTATCACTTACTGTTTAGGTACAATGGGAGGAAAATAGCTAATTTTGGAGCTGGTTACCTCCTCCTCACAGCTTAACACCTTAAGAAAATGCTAAAATACTGTTAATTTTCCTTCTAGCTAAACTACATTGGATTCATTCTGTACTTCCTATCATGCTGTTCCTGGATGTTGGTTTACATACAAAGGCTGATACCTGAGTTACTGCTTACAACATCTATTCCAATAGTTTAAATATAAACTACTTGCAGCTATTCTAGGTTTCCTGTACCAGAGACTTTTAGCTATGGGCACATGCATTTTTTTTTAATTTTTTTCTTTTTTTACGCTCTCTTTAATTTATTATTTTAGTTTATAGCTAGTGGCGGCCAAATGCAGACATTTTGGGATTCGTAAAAAAACTTTTTTTTTTTTTTTTTTAAATGGAGACTGAAGATTTTTCTCTCCATCAATGAACTATGAAATCATGCCAGGAATTCATTTCAACTGTTTAAAAAATAAAATAAATAAAGTTCATCCATTTTTATCATACCATTTCCTATGGGTTTTTATAGAGCCGTTTTTGATAGGTAGCTCATATTGGCCCCTGAAGACTTTTTTTTTTTTTTTTTTTTTTTTTTTTTAATAAAAATAAATAAAATATATAAAACTGTCCTGGCTCACCTCCCCCCTCCCCCCCTAAAATCTTTAAACAAAACAAAAAATTGTCAAGTTTCTAAGTGTGTGGTTTTATTTTTCTCTTTGTAGTCATTGATGACTGCAACTATATAGCAAAATATTACTTTTAAAGCTTTATTTAATTTACATAGTCTTGCTTTTAAAACATTTCTCTAATCTTGTCTTGCTCACAGGTTTAATATTTTCCAGTACATCCTTCAATGATTTTTAAACCATGAGTCGTGCTTCAGAACAAATTGTAAGTAATCTAATTTCTAACTTCCGTTTAAGCAGTATGTGTATAATTTATCCTCTCCACAGAAACTACTTTGTAGGTTAGGAAACTGCACCCAAATACCCACTGCACCATAACCACCGAAACAAGCTGTAGTGATCCATAGTGTGTCTTTTGAAATATTCTTTAGGAACAAAGCCATATATTTTATGTACAATAGTATTATCCAGCGAGCTTTACATATGTTAGACATACAGACAGATTATATTATAAAATTTGCAAAAGTAAAGAATTAAGTTTTCAATGGAGGGAAGGACAGGTAGAGGTCAATGATCCTTCAATCTATTGCGAGGGAGGATTGATGGACCTTCCACTGCCTAAAGTTAAATATACACTGTTTAGTAGATATACCTCCAGTGAAAATAAGTATGCATTTTTTTTTTATTTATGTGGGATATATCTATACGCTGCTTGCAAAGCTCTGGGCAGCCACAGAAAGTCTGGGTTGGATTAGAAGGTGGGAGGCCTTGCAAAGGCTTGAAACAAATCACAGATTTCCCAATGCAGCTCCATGAAAATCTGTGCAAAGCAGGTGCTCTGGGCAATTGCTGCCTTCTGAGATTAGCTCAATTGAGCTAAACAAACCAAGAAGTAACAGGAACGGTTGTCTGAATAGAAGGTGGTTTTAACAAGGTGGTTACCTTATAAAGGTATCGATTTCGTTTAAAGTGTACACCTCTTCAGACATAAGGCACTTTAGCAGGCTCCTGTAAAAAGTATCATAAATTAATAAAAAAAAATATAGCTTATTCCAATTGTGTATCTTTGTTTTTTTCCTAATTCTTTATTTTTGTCGTGCACATAAAGCCGTGCAAACATGCCTTGCCACAACAGCTATAGGACACATAATAATACATATAATTGAGAACAGTGTGGATGTGGGACTGCACATTTTTTTTATATATATATTTTTGGAGGATATTCTACTTTAGTGTTGGTTAAAAGGGAGGCTAGAAGGCTTGTGAGGTTTTTTTTTTTGGTTTTTTTTTTGCTTTTAACCCCTTAAGGACACGTGACATGTCATGATTCCCTTTTATTCCAGAAGTTTGGTCCTTAAGGGGTTAAGGCGAACTGGAATTTATATGTTCAAACAATCTTATTTGACTTTTTTATTTTTTTGTTCTTTCAAAACAAAGCTGCCAGAAGATTACTTTCTGGCAGAAGAGGGATTGTTACTAGAAGAAATGGTAGAAGAAGATGAAGATATTGATCTGTACAATGAAGTGACCTTTGGATTAGGTAGGCTGGATTGGGACAATAGAATGTCCATTTATTATCTGAATTACATAGGCTTTTATCATGTTTATTATTTAGACCCCCAGTGACTAGAATAATTACTGTCTACACAAATCTCTATTGATTGACATTAGGGATATAAAGTTAAAGCCGTGGACAACAGACCCTCAACATTGTTAAATCTTTGCTGCCAATCTCTCGGTTTACAATATCCAATCTCATCTTTCTGCTATCTTTAAATATTTTGAGATCAAGATTCTGAAGAGGAGAGCACAAAACCAGATGTTGAGGAGGAGAAGAAATTGGACCAGAAAGAGGCCATTAAGAATGCAGACCCTATTGTTCAAGCCAAAAAAGATGACAAAAAATCCCAATTCCAGGAAGTGAAAACTGTGGTGGAATCGCCTAAACACGATGCTCCTTCTATGAACATGGATGATCATCATGATTCATCAGACCTGGATGAATCTGAACTGGGAGACCCTGCAGTGATGAAGGCTTTCCATGGAAAACCGACTTTGGAGGTAACCTGCATATTATCTACCTATGATGGTACTTGTAGTTCTATGACTGTTGATGTTCTTCTAGTGAGTCTCCTATTTGAAGAATTTACTTCTGTTTTATAAGTGTTTGTGCAAAGCAACACCCAATGCCCGCAACTGTAGGTTTTATTATTATTTTTTATTTTTTACATTTTGAAGTACTTGGGATTGGAGTGTGTCTAATCCTAGGGAAAGGAGTGAGGAAAACGACTACCTTAATTCACTGTGCTGTTTATTGTTGTGCATCGTTATTTAAAATTTTTTTTTTTTTTTTTTTAATCTAGAGCATGGACAGTGCAGTTGTAGACAGTGGAATTGGATCTGCTTGGGCTGAGTTTGATACAGAATATGATACGGTAAAAGGTTTAACACTTTAACAAGCATATCTGTCGTTGGTGCATTTAGGTCTGTCTGTGTGACTCTCTCTGTGCATGGAGTTGCCATTGCAATCTTTTTTTAACATTTTTGTTTTTTTTCCCCCTACTCTTACACCTAGAGTGGAATGGATTCTGGAATGTGGGAAGCTTCCCCGAGGGCATCAGTAGGTCAAATATTAGAGGCAAGTTATTTTTTTTTTTTTTTTCTCTCTCTCCCCCAAAACATTCTTTTTAGCACAGATTCCCTTGTCGGTTTTTGTTTTTTTTCTCTTTAAGCTAAAGAGAATTGGTTTTGCGTTAAAGCTTGAGCAGTTGACATTATAATCTAGTTTAGTCCAGGAACATCCTGGGTACACAGAAGTGAGACCTCAAAAAACAATGTTTTTTTTTAAGGAAATTGATACAGGTCCAAAATCCGGTTATTCCTGCTAAATCATTAGAGGGTGAGTGGGTGTGTTTTTATGTAGAATTTAATATATCCAGTTTAGTCAGAAGACGTGTTGAAAATTAGGAGAATGAGAGCCCTAAGTGGATTTCTAATTTCGGGTCTGAGCTGATGAACTTAACGCGTAGTGGATTTAGAGAACTTTCCAGGTTGGCTAATTTTACCTTAATTTGAAATACATTTTAGTGAATATTTTGAATTGTTTAATTTATCCTCGTTTCTGTCCTTTACACCGGACTGTCAGCTTAGAGAAAGCATTCAGAGTTTGTCACAATGTCTAGTCTATGCTGAACCTCCTTTTGAAGGCCGTTTTATGATGCCCAGCTTATTTTGAGCTGCAGAGGTCAGATGCTGATCCTGCCACTTCTTCATTGGTTGAGAACATCAGATGCCCTCTCTCTCAACCAATGGATGCTCCTCTGTGCATAGAAATATAGACAGAATTGACATAAGCCATCCCAGAACTCTTCTTGGCTGGCCAATGACGATGCTGGGGGTGAAATGACCCCCTCCAGCAGCAAAGCTGTTAAACTCTGTATGCGCTGTGTTTTCATAGTGAAACTCTGCACAGTGAATCCAGGCACCATAACCACTTGAAACAATTTAATGTCAAGTTGCATAAAGTAATCATACACATTTGTTTTTAAATGTGAAACACACAAGTTTGGCTGCACTCAGTCTTGCTTTAGAGTAGTTTCTTTATTAAAAGTACATAAAATCCAGAGATCGATGTTTCAGTTCCCCTAGGGACTTTCATCAGGATCCAGATACATCGTTCTTAAATATGGGTATAGTTAAATTTTTGTAAATTTTTTATTTTTATTTTTTATTTTTTCTCCAATGGGGGAAATGGTTTCTTTGAACTATGATTGCCTTGGTAGGTTTGATTTTAAAAATAAAAGTCTAAATGGTGCAGCATATCTGTGAGTTTTTTTTTTTTTAATTCCCTTTACTATTTGTAGGATAAAGCGATCCTTCGAATCATGGATAAGGCGCCTTATCTCCCACAAGCCAACTTGGATTTCCTTGACTCTCCAATCCAGAGAGGTTATTTGTGTTCGCCAAGACTCCAATGCCCAGAAATGGGTATAATGTCTCCTAAACCTTATCGTCAGCGTTTCATGAGACAGGTGAGATGTGACTCATATTAAAATATAACTTTAGAAAAAGTGTAAATGTGGGTGAAGCATAGATATTATGGGCAAAGGAGAACCAAATGGTATTGAGATCCAGCATGAAATATAAAGGATAACGAAGGCGAGAGGCAATGGGAGGAGTACAATCAGTGGGGACATAACTGTGATGCTTTAACTATTCCACATTCCCCCTCTCCCCCACCCCCTTCCTTGCAGCAATCTCCATTAACAGGCCGCCCAATGCGTCCAGGATATCCATTTACTCCACCGAGGAGAGTTCCTCCAAATTTCACACAAAATCAGGTAATGTTGGCTAAAACTTTATTTTTTATTTTTTTATTATTATTTATATATCTCCATCAGATTCCGTAGCGCTGTACAATGGGTGGACTAACAGACATGTAACTGTGACCAGACAACTGGACATACAGGAACAGAGAGGTGGAGGGCCCTGCTCTATGAGCTTACAATCTAGAGGGAGTGGGGTAAAGTGACACAAAGGGTAAAAGTAGGGGTACGGAGTAGGTTGTTAGAAAAGTATTAATTGAGGGCTTAGTAGGTAATTTTTGACAGTTGCAGGAGAGGAGTCATGGAGGGTGGGGGATGAAAACCTGCTAACCGTTCAATTGATATGCTTTCTTGAAGTGAGTTTTCAATGATCTTTTGAATGAGTGGTATTGGGTGAAAGTCTAACGGAGAAGGGAAGGGAGTTCCACAGAAGAGGTGCAGCCCTGGAAAAGTCTTGGAGGCGAGCGTTAGAGGTGGGAGTACAGACAGAGGATATATGTAGGTCTTTGGCAGAGCGTAGGGGCCTCGACGGGACATACTTGTGTATTAGGGAGGATAGGTAGGTTGGAGCAGCATTATGTAGGGACTTGTAAGTAAGCACCAGAACTTTAAATTGAGCCCTATATCTAACTGGAAGCCAATGCAGGGACTGACAGAAGGGGGAGGCGTGAGCGGTGCGGGCGGACAGGAAAATGAGCCTTGCCGCCGCATTAATTATAGATTGTAGCGGTGCAATCTGGGAACGCGTAAGACCACTGAGAAGAGTATTGCAGTAGTCCAGGTGAGAGAGAACAAGAGCATGGACCAGCACCTTAGCCGCATCCAAAGTTAAATAGGGGCGGATGCGCGCTCTGTTTTTTTTTAGTTTTTTTTATTTATTTTTTTAATTCTTTATTTTTGTGGTGCAAATAATGAACATAGCTCTTGCTATGCCACGACAGCATTAACAAGGATTGTAATACACACAGTTTAACAGGTACTTGGCATATACGATTACTGCACACATTTTTAAGTAAAGTTGTGATATAACAGGCTTGTTGAACATCTCTGGGGTATAGGGAAAAGCCTCTTAGAAATCATCGCTTATCTAGACATGTTGAAAATAAATGGCAAAACAGGCTTATGAGGCAGGATTATGGAGAATAGATTCTTAGAGAACAAGCTAAACATATATCTATTTGGCATTAAGAAGTGTTTAGGCCAGCGGACCAACCACTGTGTGTAACATACATGCTTTGAAGGTTCAAGTTCAAGTTAGTTGGGTTAATGCTCTGTAGTATACTGAAGCTAGGCACATTTGTCAAAGGTATGTACGGCTTAGTGCAATTATTAGCCTGTAGCTAGGCTATGCTAGCCTGTAGGGTATAATATGGAGCCATGCTGGTCTACAAGGTATATCTACTGAGGGTATTGTAAAAACTTTAGTCCCTCCAGGCACAAGTCTAGGGTGCCAGCTAGTTAATTAGCACAGAGGCATGTTAGGGGTACATACTCGGCAAAATCAGATCTACGGTATCTGCAGGAGATTCCCAGCATGCAAATGTATAGAGCTCATGCTACAGTCATCCGACCTGCGTGCACCTCCTGGTGGAGGGCTGATGCGGCGATGGTGTGACCGTTTCAGCCGATGCCCTGCTTGCGCAGGGGTGTCATAGCTGGAGAGGGTGTCTAAGGGCCGCTTTGGTCGTCATCGTGTGTGGCAGTTCAGTCTCTTGGGTAAGTGTTCTCAGGGGTGCTGTGGATGTGCGGCATGATAAATCTTTGGGTCTCTTGTGTGGGTTCCCCACATGGTGGGAGCTGGTCTGCCGGAGGTTGGTGAGGCTGCAAAGGCGTAGTCCCTGTTGGGGAGTAGGACTACTCACCGCTGGTCTTGGTCTGCGGTTTCGAGGTTTGTGTCGGGTCGTCCGCCTCCTCCCTTCCACCATCCGGGCTTTGCCTTTGCCCCGGTCGGGAACTGCGGACCTCTGCCCGGGCTCCCTCTGGGTTGTTGCTGTTGGGGTCTCCACTTCTGTGCCCCCCTGGTGGTAGATTTTGGCCCAAAAGGCAGCAAACAGGCGATCCAGCCTTTCCTCGAGAGGGGTAGGGGGGGTGCTGTTCAGAGGGTTACACATGGTGGCCGCCATGCTTGTCAGTGCTGTTCCCAGCGTGGGACAGTCACTGTTGTAGTGTTGCCGCTGTGTCTCAGGCTTTGGTTACCCGGATATCCCTTACCGGCAGGGGGCAGGGGGGAGTGTGCCGGGGAGACCTCCAGGTGTGTGGAGGTCTTGGGCTCCCTTCTCCTGGTCGCTTAGCTGTTAATTTGGTAGGTTTTTGCCCCGATTTTTAGCTAATTGTGACCGTTTTTGCACGGAGCCCTTCTCATGGGCGACTGCTCGGCATGGTTGCTTGGCTCCGCCGCGCGCTCTGTTTTTGAGATGAAGCTACAGGATTTGACGATTGATTGGACATGAGGAGTGAAGGAGAGGATATGGTAGCGCCGTTGACTTGGAGGGAGCCAGACACTGGAGTAGTAACACTTGAGGGTGAAAAGACCAGAAGTTCTGTTTTGGACAGGTTGAGTTTAAGGGAGTGAGCAGCCATCCATTTGGAAATCGAAGAGAGGCAGAGACATGAGTCAAGATGGGCGGAGAGAGATCAGGAGAGGACAGGTAGATTTGCATGTCATCCGCATAGAAATGATAACAGAAGCCAACAACCTATGGTGGACTACGTGTCTTGTGTCTCTCCTACTGCTTTAGGAGTAGCAATACTGGTAATATGGGGACGTACACTGCTAATGTTCTTATTAGAGATTCACTTCTCACTTTCTCTCTCAAATTATCCGTAAAACAGTTTGCATCTCTACAGCTAGATATATATCTTTTATATTTTCTTCCTGTTATACTTTTTTATTTTATGGTATTCTTAATTTAGGGTGATATGTAAAGATGTTGGCTTATTTTTAAAACTGTAACTTTATTCCCAGTCTCCAGGTTTTATGTCACAGACCCCCTTTAGGCCGATGTCTCCCAATGTCAGTACACCAGCCAGACCCATGACTCCCAAAATGGTCCGAATGCATTTTGGGCCGATGTCACCCAGCCCCAGCCTGTCTCCATTCTTCAGCCCAATGGGCAACACGTTGCAAAGGTTTAAGTAAGTTGACACCCCAGTTTTCTTCACTATTTTGTTGTCTTTAAGGCGCACAGTTTGCTCAGCTGATAAAACCCCTACTACAGTATCTCAGTCACAAGTCTAATTCCCACCTAGGTCAACTTGGCTCTCCTTTCCTCTGACATTGATTAGAATGCGTACCAATTTAACTGCTTAAATATCATCTAGACCACTAGATGCAATGTGGACTAGAAACTACCTAAATATAACTTACCTGGTTAAATTAACTACCAGTGTATATACATTTTTCCAATATGTGTGGTGTGGGTTTTCTAATCCAACTGATACAGTAACATTTCCTGTTCACCCACCAGAAATGGAAAAACTTAGATGAGTAACCTAATCTATGGTTTCACATAAATTCTATGTAATTCCTCCTCCAAACTGGTGACATTAGTAATTTTTGCCCAGTCGTGTGAGCTTGCTGTTCTGAATCCTGCATGTCCATCTGTTACCTGAATAAAATTTGTGATCCCTTTTTTTTTCATGAACTCATCCCCAATTATTTTTTTTTTTTAGAGTTCCAGGACATGTAACGCAGCTCCATCCCCAGCATCGGCGAATTCTTAACCAACGCCAGAGAGCACAGAGGTAAAGGAAGATTTTTAATATTTCTTCGAAATCCATTTTAAGGGGTTTCAAATATCCAGCCTTTATAATGATACTGCCTCATCTACTAAACCTGAATGGTCGCATTAAAAACATTCTTAAAATATATAATATTAAGTTTTTATTTAAAATGGCAAATTGGCATAATTGCTATGCCCCCACATTCATGTAGTCTCATACGTGTGCAAGACTGCACGTGCCTCTATAGATCCCAGTTGTCGCTTTTTGATTGGACAAATGGTGACAGTGGAGCTCTGTCATTTGTCAACCTCGGTCTTTACCAGAAGACCAGGTAGAATCCCTACTTTGTCTTGTTGTATCTTTGCATTGTATGAGATTATATTTTCATTAAGTACTTAGAAGTGCCAAAACCGATTTTTAACAGTTACAGAAAAGTAGATGCAGATGTAATGCAAGGTTAGGCAGTGGCTTTTTATTTATTTAAATATATATATATATATATATATATTTTTTTGTACAATACCAATTCAATTTGCGATCTGTTTGGTAGTTTAATATAAAATATTTTGCTGAGCTCAGTTTTGTGTTTTTTATCTTCTTATCCTAAGCTCCTCCCGGAAACAGTGGGACAGTAGGCTGGATCCCTATGCTAGCTTAATGTCTCAGAAGGAGAGAGAATGGGTAATTAAACTTCAGATGATTCAACTGCAAAGTGAAAATCCACATCTGGATGATTATTATTACCAGGTAACTAATGGCGGTCATGGGTGAGGGGCAGGAAGTGCAGGATTCTGCTTGACCATGCTACGTTAGGGGTATTGTAGTGCCAGTGTGTATGGGAGTGATTCTCTGTGTATCTGTCAGTATGGATATGCATGTATGGGAGTATGAATGTTTGTGAATTCATGTCTGCGAATATGGATCTTTTGTATGTTGCCCTCATTTGAGAAGAAAATTTTTAGTCACGTTATCCCACTGGATCCTTTTTAGACATAACGTTTAATTGAATAAATCCACTTCTGTCATCTGTTTATAAAACGGAGCTAGAAGTTGTGAAAAGCATGCGCAAACTTGGAGGTTTAAAGGCTTACTCCATGCATCAAAAACAATGATTTGTTCTATAACTGGGTCCGCAGTGACCAGTGATGACATCCGCCTTGTGCAGAAGACCATCTCCTGGCTGAGCGTGTCTGCTAACTGCTCTCAGCCACTGACTGCAATTCTGTGCATTAAAATATGCACAGAATTAACATTAGCCAGCTCCGAACTGTTGGTTCGGTTCTGTCTGACGCCTCTATGACTCTACCCAGGGTGGAGTTTCAACTCTGGAAGCAAAGGTATTAAACTCCTGTATGTGCAGTATTTCCTAGTTAATTGCTGCATATAGACTCCAAGCACCATGACCTCTTTAAATCATTGAAAGTGGTCATGGTGTTTTAGAGTATCTGTTTAAATTAAACATTATGAGACTTTGTTTTTTTGTTTTTAATTTTGCATAAATATTACAATTTTTGGCCTGCCCCATTCCTTCTAGTTTAGGTCCAGGTATAATCTAGTATTCGTTCCTCTTTCTTATGCCTCATTTCCACGGAGCGGTATGGTTCGGGTCGGTACGGGTTAGAATGGTCCAGCCTACTCAGATGAGCATTTCCACTGCAAGTAGGACCGAGAGAGGGCATTCGGGGTTTAGACCAAATGCCTAGCGTGTCATTTGTCATGAGCATTGATGTTTTCCTGTCCAATCAATGGATTGTATAGTGTGATGCCAGTAGCTCTGCTCTAACTGTACCATACCATTTCCTGTAGACCTATATCTGAAGGGGGGCCAGGAATGGTTTGTTGTATGGGCCCCTTTCATAATGGAAACACTCAAATAGCGTACCAACCCGTACCTCTCAGTGGAAACTGGGCATATGCTTATTTTCAGTTACCCTTTTCGAGGTAGGCGTTGAATATAAGACTATGCATTTGACAGAAGTCCCCTCATCCCTCCCCCAAAAATTGTTCATTGGCTATACTGAGTGTCCAAACTAGTTTTAAAGAGGCCCATTCTGGGGGGCGGAGCCTAACACCTGAACTGACTAGATTCCATTTTCCTGAGCTCCCGATGCCTGATAATAAATCTAACTAAATCGACTATCCCAGAGTACAATCCATCAGAGAAAACTATTGCCCTCTAAATCTCACACCATACGCTGCGAGCCAAAGCCTTTCTTGTTCCTACAGATGGGCAGGAAAGTGCGCCGCAGGCCTAGGGCCTGCCTCACTATCACACTGAAGACCGTGCTCTCATATCTGGCAAACCCCACGGAAGTCCAAAACACCTCCCGAACAAGATATTGGCACTATGCTCTAACACCCGACCACCAGCAAAATGGTGGCACGCCCAGAGCGAGACATCAGCACCTCAGACCTTAGAACCCCCAGCACCTCATACACAAGATACATTGCCTGTAGATCAAAATGCCTTGACACCAGCCTCTAAACTCGACATTAAAAATCTTATTGGAACTAAAACAGATGTCTACAGCCGATATGGACCTGATGAGAACAGAGGTCCAAGCGGTGAACGCATGCATGCAGGCCTCCAGAGAAGATGTACTAAATGTGCAGCAAGAGATAAAGGCCTTAAAAGAAGACTTTCTCCAATTCCAGTCTTCCCATTCTCAACTGAAAACGAGATTAGATTTTTAGCTGAGGACAGAACTTTGCGCACTAATATCAAATTCTGAGATATACCAGATGCAATTGGCTCAGACGAACTACCCCACTTCCTCAGGAGACTCCAACAGTGCTGCTGCCACATGCTCAGACGAAGAGATTAATCCTAGATGGCTTCTTTCACATAAATAAGCCCAAACAAGCACCTAAATCGTCACCATGAGATGTGATCATCAGTTCTCAAACTATGACCGATAAACAGTGAATCCTAGCTGCGGTGAAAGGCAAGTCTCCATTGGACTTTAAGTCCTCACTGTTGTATCGTTGCAACATGCTATGACTCTCGCTTACCTCAATAAAGAGGCCAATTCTGCATATGATCTACTGGAATTGTGTGTATGCAAAAGCAGCTGTATGCTAGATGCTCAGAATTCCAGGAGGACTGTACAGAAGGGTATCTATTTACCTGAGAGAATAGGTCTGCTCTTAAAATACATATATAATTACTAGTCGCAACTGCTTTGATCATGAGTAAAATGTGAACCTCTAATTATTTAAAGAAGTCCTATGAAATAATAAAATGCTCTAGAACTAACTGTGCACAGTGCTTTTTATTAACTCCAGGCTTATCCGACCATCTGGCATGTTTTTATTTTAAATATACAATGTCAAAACCACTATGCAGAAGTCTTCTCTTTTAGACTGACACTAAAAGGAATGTATATTTAATTTTTATCAGACCTATTATGAAAAATTGGAACGAAGATTAGCTGAAGAAGAGCTTTTTGGAGAGCGCAAAAAACGGGAACCCCCTAAACTGGTTACTCCTTATATTCAAAAGACCGAGACCTACGAATCAGGTATGCACTATTTAAGATGATGGGAAAAACACATAAAAGAATGTTTAAGTTTTGCATACATTTTGCTGATGGACCCTCCTAAAAATATTGTGTATGCAATTAAGAAATCTTTCATTTTGTATTTACATTGCTGACTTAAGTGTGCATCTTGGTTTGGAACTTTAATTCAGTTTTGACCCGTGTTGAAGAGAATGTTGATAGCATTCTAAGTCTAGGTTATTCTGCAAACCATATAAAGTGAATGGAAATACCATTCGTGAGTCTGGTCTTATTTATTTTTATTTTTTTTAATTTTTGTTTGTGTGTAGTTATAGTGCCAGGAGTCTTTCTACCCCCACTATTTCAGACACAGAAGTAGAAACATAGTCTGAGTTGAGCTCACCGTCAGACAACAGTAAAGTGAAATGCTTTGACTACTTACAATGGAGGGGGAAGGCAACAACTTGGTGTACTGGTTATGGTGCTTTGCATGTTCTGTTTGTATCAATCGATGGGTATGTTTTGTATATTAGATCTGATCGATTTTGAAGAATGGGTGATTTATCTATATTTGTCATACACCAACCTCCCCACTATCCCTATTTTAGGCTGACAATCCACTGTTCCTCGCTTCTATAACCGCTTTATTTGCTGTGGAGCTTTTTTATTTATTTCTATATACAGTCAGAGGAGGAACCTGGGTCACTTTGCATCTCCTCGCCCTGGCAGTTTTAAACTTCTCATTCAATCCCAATGTGTGTTTCTCATAACCCCTCACAGATGCGCAGACACACACTGATACGGCCACACATTTGCCAAATTCTTCACTTTTATGGTCATTCGGGGCATGGCAGTTCCTGGTATTTAGTGATTGGGGAGTTAGTGACTGTCTTTCTTCCCCCTTGATATTTACTATGCAGTTACCATGCATCGGGTGCAAGCAGCATATAACTCCACTACCAACACTTACTGAAACTGTGAGGCAGCTCCCTCCCTGTCCCTACTACACCTGGGTAGAGTATAACTAAGTCGTCTACCCAGATCCCAAGCAGACACACTACAAAAAATTACTGACAGAACGGTAGTGCTCCCATCTGTCACTCTGGGCAGACCGCTCCCCTGTAGAATGCTAATGACTCACAATATTGTCTTTATGCTACAATAAATATGTATAGAAATTGGACTGCATCATTTATTAAGTCGCCTAATATTTTTTGATTGGCCACACCCCCCACTCACAATTAAAGTGTCCATTTGAAATGTGTCGAGGTATGCAAATGTCATTCGTACACTGCAGTAAATGTGGAAACAAGAGACTTGGTAGAAAAAACATGGTTAACTATCTGTTCAGATTTAACATTGATAACGAGGTTGGTTTTACTCCTGGGCAAATCTGTAAGTGGGAGAGAGGTAGGAGAATGGTTAAAAAATAAAATAAAAAAGGACAATATTCCCCTTCATCTTAACAATGATGTAAGAGCAGATGGCAAATGCATTGTGCATTCACTCAAATGTTTACATTGTGCATAATATTGCTTTATAAAATATATTTCACCAGGAAGGATATATTGAGATTTCTCTTGTTTCCAAGTATGTCCTTGAATTGTTACCATAATTACTCTAGTTGTATGTTATGCAACTACAATGTCACTATTAAAATGTTACCTGGCGGGCGGAGCCTGACAGCCGAGGCGAACGGACGCGCTACTCTTGAGCTCAGAGTTAAAACCGGAGAAATTAAGCCGAAAAAACTGCCTAAACTACCCCCACTAACCACCGACCACACGCAGACACCCCTCAAGGCTGATGGGACGTAAACATAAAAAACAGATGTCGGACAAACCAACCTCAGGACGGACAATAAGGGAAATGTGGCGGCAATATGGCGGCGCTCCACGGAGGCTGCATCGACTTCTCGGATGACTGCTCAGAGGGAGCTTAAGAGGAATACTTGCGAGCCCCAGACCCAACGCCGAGGGCAAAACCAGGCAAGGCGAGGAATGATCCTGATGCCGTCCTGGTCACCACCAGGGTGCTAAAAGCCCTACTAGTGGACTTACAAACAAACATCCTCGCGGATGTCACCGCATTAAGGGGAAAGCTGAAAGGCCTCAGAGGCTGAATTGCCATGCTGGAGGACTCCTCTCAAGACAGCCAGTGCACTATCACCACACTGCAGACTGATGTGCAGTAACTGAGCCGCAAAAACATGATCCTTGAACGGCGCCTAGATGCCCAGGAGGATGAGAGACGGCGTCACAACATAAAGGTCAGGGGGATCCCGGAGGGGTTACCGGAGTCAGAATTACCACACACAATCAAGCGCCTGCTGACCACTATACTTCCCTCAGGTCACGCTAAACCCATCGCTCCAACTGATCTATTCTGGATCCCGAAACCCGCCACGGCCACAAGGGACACTATCCTTATCTTCAAAAATAGTTCAGATAAAGCATTGATCCTCACCGCCCTCTGGGGGAAAACCCCTCTACAATTCGAAAATGCACAGCTAACATTCTACAATGACCTCTCCAACGGAACTCTGGCGTGTCGTAGATCGCTCAGACCCCTCACGGCCACACTCCAGCGGCACAAAATAGTATACCGCTGGCGGTCAGCTCACACACCTCGTACGGCAGGGAGAAACCATTCACCAAATCCACGGCCCACAGGATGCAGAGGATCTTCTACAGGCCTTAGGCCTACCACGGTACTCTCTCTCCCAAGCAGATCACGAGCCCCCACCACCCCGGCTCACAGCTGGGACCCAGCGACTTGCGCCCCTTTTGTACCACAAAACACCACACCAGTCACGTACGCCTTGGTCACCACCTAACAAGAGCCGAGACGCCCACGCTCCAATCCTAGCAACTGCATTGATCGACTAAGGCCGGCACACACGCCCGCAGGGTTCGGCAACAGTACTGCACATATGATGGCCGGGACCTCCCGCAGTACCATATATACGCCCGACCAACCAGCCGACTAATATCTACAACACCAAGGACTGCTAACTTTGCCTCCCTGAACCACAGCTCGCAGCAGTTTTACCCTCTTCAATCCGGGACTGTATATATTTTACTTTCTAGGCTCTTATTCCTGCCTAAATAACAAGCTGCACTATGCCAGTGGGAACCGCAAGGGGGCTCTTATGGAGGCTGGGGGCCACCGAAGTGGCCCGTTATGGACTGATGACTCCCCAGCACGGGACAGCACCCATCCTATGACAGGAGTGGGCTAAATGCCGGGAGGCCATACACCTGCTTCTTTGGTACCCTCTCATACCAACTGCAGACTCTACTAGTCACAATTTATTGCACTCTTGTTTAGCCTAGCCCTAGCCTGAATCACACTATGCTACCATAGAAGTCTATGCTCTGCCAGTGTAGACGTCTTCATTATTAGCCTGTTATTTTAAATGTTTATTTTAATATGTTTTCACTTTGTCTTTGCCTACTCGAAGCACAGTTGCCATGGGGTGGCCTGCTGAGCAGTTACAACTGTTAGTCACTCGACTGTTTTTATTTAGCATGTTTATGTTCAGCAGGTAATTTCGTACTTACTGCTTTAAATCAGCTTGTAAAAATCTTCATGCCAGCCAGGATTCAGCAGTTTTGGTTCTCATCATAGAGTCCTATCACAAATGGCTAGTTTGTGTTTCTCGATTAATTATTTTATCTTTTAAAGTGTTTATATTAATTAGACACTCAGAGATCTAACCAATGCTTTGTAATAGCTTATTTTGTTTCACACCAAATGTCACTGTCTAATTGAATATGCTTCTCTGCACACCTAAAATACAGAATATAAAAGATAGACGATCATATAGGATTGTGATAGCTATTGTTGTACATGCACCTCCAGTAACTCCTAATGGGCAGGTCTCCTAACTACCCAACCTACCTATAGATGCCCTCTTAGCAATTTACACGGGACAAATGCCTTTCATGTGCGTCAAGCGTGTTTAATACCAACACCGCCTTGTATTATATTGAGATTTTAGTGTAAGTTACCTAACCTGGCAGGTCTCATAGCCAAACTCTCCAATATACGCCCGCACCTAGCCTGTACCAAGATTTTTGGCTGGATAGACCTGCCTGGGAATTGTACAATCCTGTTTATAACCAAAAAACTGTGCATGCCCCATCCAATGGAAGCAGGTTCAACACTCGACTTGTTACATAATTTGACTCTTACAAAAAAAAAATGTGCTATGTTATCGATGCCATAACAATGTTATAATATGTTTACGAATTTGTCTGCGCCAGCTGTCGTGGCAGTGCAAACCTATGTGTTCTTATGCACAAATAAAATAAAGATTGACAAGAAAAAAATGTTACCTGGCAAATTCTTATTGAATTTATTTTGTCTCTAGTGTAGAGAGACACTACTTGTAGCCCATACAGTGCTTGATCAATGCAGAGAAATGCTGTATATCCCTTGTGACTTGTGGTTTTTAATAACTTTATATTTTGCTTTGTTAGTGGTTCACATTGAAGGTTCACTGGGACAGGTGGCTGTTTCAACCTGCTACAGCCCCCGAAGGGCCATCGATGCAGTTTCTTATATTGTACCCGATGAGGTAAGGCCTTGTTTGAAGTGTTTATGGTGTGAGGAAAAGCTTAATATATCTTTGCATGATTTAAATTTCTCTTATTTCCCCTCCCCTCCCCCCCCTTAAATTAGGGATGGCTTGCTCCAAAATAACTTCTGTGATTCTAACTACCACTAAAATCACAAAAACAACTAGAACAAATAGTTTGCTGTATTTAAATATTAAAGGGCCACTCCAGGCACCCAGACCACTTCTGCCCATTGGAGTGGTCTGGATGCCAACTCCCACTACCCTTAACCCTGAAACTGTAAATATTGCAGTTTTCATAAACTGCAATATTTTACATTGCAGGGTTAATTCCTCCTCTAGTGGCTGTCTAATAGACAGCCACTAGAGGGCACTTCCGGGTTTATAGCACAGAAAACCAGTGCTAGAGCGTAGATGGACATCCTCACGCTATGTGAGTACCTCCAGCAACGCTGAAATCCCCATAGGAAAGCATTTTTCAATTGCCGTGCATGCGCATTAGGTCTCCACCCGCTGGCCGCGCATGCGCAATAGGTCTCCCCCGCCGGATGACGTCGGTGGGGGAGGAGCGTGGGCGGACCAAGAACGAGCGCAGAGGGACATTGGCGCTGGATACAGGTAAATCACTGAAGGAGTTTTAACCCCTTCAGCAACATGGGAGGCAGAGGGGTGGGGTGGGAGGCAGAGGGGACTTGCAGTGCCAGGAAAAAGGTTTGTTTTTCCTGGCACTGGAGAGTCCATTTAATGTCTGTACAAAACAGCTTTGTGTCCATCTGGTATTTTTAAATAATTTGCAGACACCTGACAGTGAATGCTTAGCTGGTAGTGCCGTGGCCAATGGGTGCAGGCGAAGCGGAGTTACACTCACCTGAACATGTCCTTGGCCACCCCTATACTACTCCAGGAGCCAAAGTCAGCGCTGTACTCTCATGAGTGTTCACGAGTAGTGATGTCCCGAACGGTTCGCCAGAGAACATAGCTTGTTCGCCACGGACGGCGAACAAATGCGATGTTCGGTCTGCTCCCTATTCGTCATCATTGAGTAAACTTTGACCCTGTACCTCACAGTCAGCAGACACATTCCAGCCAATCAGCAGCAGCAGACCCTCCCTCCCAGACCCTCCCACCTCCTGGACAGCATACAATTTAGATTAATTCTGAAGGTTTTTTTTTTTGTGTTTGTGTTTATTATACATTATCCTCCTCATAGCCAGTAACCTGTGTTTATTATAAAATATCCCCCATAGTCATTTATAGTTGGACCTAGGCAGCATGAGTGAGTGAATAATATATGTTCAGAAACATATTAGTAATATATGTAAATCGGGTTCATGCAAAGAGGGTGAAAAGGTATTAAAGAAAAACACACTTATTGCATCAAATTTACAAAGCCAAACTTTTAAAAGCTTTCCTCATTTCTTTCTCGGGATGAGAATATATCGGTTGTAGACTGAGGATTTCCATCTGCCCAATCTTTTAATAATATGCACTGGAGTGTCAGTGTTGAAGGAGACCGAAGCTGCCCCTATTCTAAATGAAAAAAACGAGACATGGATACAACCCAATCTTAGGAGTAGTGTTCTGATGTAGAAGATGAATTTAGCCGTAGTCAGAGGGATTCAGTGAGAGTAGTGGTGAAATGTGTGTGTGGCATGACTGAGTGTGGGTAAGTAAGAGTCAAGTATTTTAACTGGGCACTAGTTCTAGGTGGGATAAAGTGGTAAGCGGATGGATGAGTAGTTTGGTTAATTTTAGAGGTTTGTAGAGAAAGTATATAGTGATCATGATTTTAAGCGATATCCAATATTTTTAAGGTGGTCTCAAACAAACATAAAATGCTATATAAAATTTGTGGGAATATCGAATAGTCGTGTACAGTAAATCAGAGAGGGCTCAGAATATCGA
Organism: Pelobates fuscus; assembly: GCF_036172605.1. NCBI lineage: Eukaryota > Metazoa > Chordata > Amphibia > Anura > Pelobatidae > Pelobates > Pelobates fuscus. Next base: position 35,892,830 of record NC_086317.1, read on the forward strand.
ATCATTGATCGGTAACCTGGATGAAGTAGGGGGTCTATCTGTTTTATTAAATACGTGGTAATATGCTTTTAATGGGATAGGACGTTAGGAAAGGTGTGTGTGTGATTGGGATACGTGGTTGTGGCTGTATTTACCTTATCCTGGGACCGACCTGGCTCCTAAGCTTGAGCCGCGCGTGGCTGGATCACTCCTGCCTCCACACGAGCCGCATTCGGCTTGATCTTCTCTTCTGACTTAGCCGCGTGCACTGACCGCAGGGATCGTTCACGTGGCCCGTCTGGCACTAGGAGCACGGCTCGAGTCACGAGCTCGCTCTTAAAGGGGCAGTGGGAGCAAAAAGTTGATTCAGGCTCCCATTGGCCCACGTCATTCCAGCACCCCCACACACAAACGTTTTGGGGGCGTAGGCATGACGTGGGCCAATCAAATGAAAGGATATTTAAACTTCCCTAGCCCTATCCACTTTGTCCTATCGTGGTTTCTGTGTCAATACCCTTTAGTGCGTTCCTTGATCTATTTTTTTTTTTGTAAATATCTTTTTATTAAACCTTTCGTTTTTGTTGGACTTGCAACATGTAAGAGAGAAACGTGGACTCGCAGGTCCCTCTGGTCATTCACAGAAGCTTATACATTGTAAGGCATGTCATGACGTACGTGTCTGGGCGACTCGCAGGTCGCTTTCTTGAGTAAATAGCATGTGTATTATGGACTCGCAGGTCCGGTGTTACCCGGTGGTGTTTCGTACTCTGTTATATTCAATATGCACCATTTCTACGTTGGGTGGTTTTGCATGCCCCACTGTTGTTTTGTTTGTCTATTCCCCCTGCCCACCCTGTAGCCTCTAGGCAGTAGTGAGGCATGTGGCCATCTGTTGTATAGGGTCCCTTCAGGACGTGCAACCCTCCAGTGACCCTGTGTCTATGGTCCTGGATGGCAGTGTTGTGGGGTGTTGGCCCCCTACCTTAGTATGGTTCGGTTCTGCCCAGCGGTGTCGGTTGTGCTGATGGGGATAACCTAAGGGGTATCCTACGACTCCTTCCAAACTCATTAGCTCTATAGCTCACAAAACTGGCGCACTTCCACCCCCCTCGCTAGCGGGGCTGCAGGCCGCCCCGGGCTCCGCATGTGGTCGCGCCCCAGCGGGCACCGTAGCCTTCCCCGCACACCCCCGCGGGGTCGGCCCAGGCACCGCCCCCCGGGTCCCCCGGACCGCGCCCCACCCCCTTTTGACGGGGGGCGGGAGTGAGGCATCACGTTTTGGGCCAGGTGTGGATCGTCCCGCTAGTCTCCCAGCGTCCTCTCCTGGGGATTGTCTGTTCCTCCCCCCATGGTCAAGTGCATAGTCCGGAATGCCTCTGTACCCACCCGTGCCAACCAGGGCGTCCATGTGTCTAAGTATGTCTGCGTTCGGTCTTGGGCTGAATACCAGATCTCCTCTGTGACTCGTAACTCCTCCATTCTGGTAAACCACAGGGAGAGTGTTGGGGTTGTGTCTTTTTTCCAGTACAAAGGTATTAGGTGTTTTGCGACATTAAGAATTCGGATGGTCAGGGAGCGTTTGTAACGTGATGTGGGGGTTGTCGTGTGGTGTAGGAGGTATGGGGCGGGCTGGAAGGGTGGGACCTTGTCCGTGAACATGGCCACCATGGCAGCTATTTTCTCCCAGAACGGTACTATGAGTGGGCATTCCCACCATATGTGAAGAAAGGATCCTGCCCCTCTCTTGCACCTCCAGCAGAGGCCGTCCGCGTCCAAATGCATTCTCTGTAAGCGTTCTGGGGTCAGGTACCATTGTGTGAGAACCTTATAGGCCGTTTCCTGGGTTTTGCTAGCGATTGCGCAATGGTGCACTAGGTCTTGTGCCACTGGGTCTCGGTAAGTGTTTCCCCTACGGCAGTCTCCCATTTGGACATGAAGGGAGGTGGGGGGATGTCCCTGTTGCCGTTGTAGCATGGAGTAGAGGTATGAAATACTATGGGGCATGGGCTCCGGGTCTTGGCATAGCTGTTCGAATGGCGTAAGGTCCCTATATATGTCGGGATGTTGTGGTATAGCGGTGATGTAGTTCCTAATTTGGGTGTATCTAAATGTTGTCATGAAAGGCTGGGTGGGTGTGCCCGTGAGCGTCTGTAGGGGCACAATTTTCCCATTGGCGGTCATGTCTCGGAGTCTGGGTATGGTTTGAGGGAGGACGCAGCGGAGGCTCCCCGGTCTTACCCCCGGTTCAAACGCCGGATTGTACGCCAGAGGTAGTAGCGGGGACGGGAAGGAGGAGAGGCGTAGTTTCCTCGCTTGTGAGTGCCATACGGTTAGGGTGGCGGTGGTGAAGGGCTGTTGGCGGACTAGCCGCCTACCAATCGATGGGTCCAGCCACAGGAGGGCTGAAAGGGGCCTGCGTGGTGTGTTTCGATGGCCTTCCAGGGTTTGCTAATCCCCTCTTTTGCCCATTCCAGGGCCCGTTGCATGTGGCATGCTTGGTAATATAGTTTAAAATCAGGAACGGCCAGGCCTCCTGCTGTTTTGGGGAGTGTGAGTTGTGTATACTTGAGTCTCGGTTTAGTACCCTTCCAGATAAATTTAATGAGGAGGGTGCGGAGTGCGGAGAAGAAGGTGGTAGGGAGTTGGAGTGGCAGTGTCTGGAATAGGTAAAGTACCCGTGGGAGGATGTTCATTTTGGCAATGGCCACCCTGCCGAGCCAGGAGAAGTGAGGTGTGGCCCATTCTGTCAGGTTCTTCCGTAATGTTGCCATCAGTGGGGTGAAGTTCATATGGTAGAGTTTGGATAGGTCGTCCGTGAGCTTCACCCCCAGGTATTTAATAGCGGTGTCCTGCCATTGGAAGGGGAAATTTCGTCGGATTTGGTCTGCCCTCTTCTGGGGGAAGCCAATGTTAAGAATAGAGGATTTAGCGTAATTGATCTTGAGGTTGGCGATGTGGCCGTATGTCTTAAACTCTGCCATGAGGTTTGGGAGGGAGATTTCTGGGTTTGTTATAAAAAATAGCATATCGTCCGCATATGCTGCGATTTTGTGGTGGTCTGCCTCCACCGCCACCCCCGAGATGTCTGGGTTGTCCCTTACCGCTTGTAGGAAGGGCTCCAAGGCCAGGATGAACAGAAGCGGCGACAGAGGGCAGCCCTGCCTGGTGCCATTCCTGACCGGGAATGCATTTGTATAGACCCCATTTATGCACACCCTGGCCGTGGGGGACGAGTAGAGGGCCTCTATCCACTGGCGCATGTGGGTCCCCATGCCAACATGCTCCAGTACCGAGAACAGGTAGTCCCACGCCACCCTGTCGAAGGCCTTCTCCGCGTCCGTAGAGAGGAGGAGAAGGCTCTCCGAGGTGCGCTGTGCGTGGTGGATCAGGGAGAGGGCCCGGACCGTGTTGTCCCGGGCTTCCCTGTGGGGGACGAATCCCACTTGGTCAGGTGAGATTAAGTCTGGTATGTGTGGGTTCAACTTTGTAGCTAGTATTTTGGCGAATAGGCGTAGGTCGCAGTTAAGTAACGATATCGGTCGGTAGCCCGTGCAGGACAATATTGGCCGCTAGTGTTTGCTGGGGGATAGTATTTCCCTCTGTTATAGAGTTGAAGGCCGAGATAAATTGGGGGGACAATGTGGCCAGGAAGGTTTTATAGTATTTGAGGGGGAGGCCGTCAGGGCCTGGGCTTGTGCCGGTCTTTGAGGATTTAATGGCTAGGGCCAGTTCCCCTTCTGTCAGGGGCGCTTCCAGAGCCTCCGCTGCGTCTGTGGAGAGTTTAGATTTAGTGTATTTAGAGAGGTATGCGTTCATGCGGGTCGTTCCCACGTTAGGGTCCGCACGAGGGGTGTGGTGGGGATCGCGTAAAGTTCCGTGTAGAAGTGGGTTACGGCTGTAGCGATTTGATCTGGCATGTGGTGTAGTTGGCCTGCGGCGTCGCGCATGCGTGCAATATATGTCATGGAGCGTTTTTTGTTAATCATTCTGGCCAACAACCTGCCGCACTTATCTCCCTCTGTGTAGAAGAACGATTTAGTGCGCTGGAGAGCCCTAGTGTACGATTGCCGCAGGGTCCGTGCTAGTTCTTCACGGGCTGCTGTAAGTTCCTCGAGAAGTGTGTCGTCTAGTGTTTGCTTGTGGGCCTGTGTTAGGGTCCCTATCCTGGCAGTTAGTTCTTGGATCGTGTGGTCCCGTGCCGCCTTCAGGGCAGAGGAGTGTGAGATGAGAATTCCTCTCATCACACACTTGTGGGCCTCCCAAGTCAAGAGGGGGGATGTGTCCTGTGGTAGGTTCTCGGCGAAGTAGTTTGTCAGGGCTTGTTGTACGTCTTGGGCCACCTGTGGGTTGGATAGGAGGTTTTCGTGGAGTCGCCATGTCGTGGTTTTGGGTTTGTGTAGTGGCGATGTGAGTTGGATCGTGAGTGGTGCGTGGTCGGACCACATTGTCCCCCCTATGGCAGCGTCCCGCAGTCTGGGTAGATAGTAGTATGGCAGAAAGAAGTAGTCGATGCATGTGTAGCAGTCATTCGGGGTCGAATAGAAGGTGTAGTCCCTGGCTGTCGGGTGTGTCGCCCTCCAACAATCTGTAAGCCTGTACTGGTGGAGAAGTTTACGTATTTTAAGCAGTGTGGGGGGGGGGTGTCGATGAGTGGCCCCTGGATGCGTCCATCGTCGGGTGTAGAGCGATGTTGAAGTCCCCACCCAGGACCAGACAGCCCGTCGTGAAGGGCCCGGAGTGCGTCCCGGAGGAATCTGTCCTGTCGCGTGTTTGGGGCGTAGATGTTGGCAAAGGTGTAGGTTTCGTCTAGGATTTTGCCCCTAACGAATACGTATCTGCCCCAGTTATCAGTCATGGTCGAGTCAGCTACGAAGGGTATGGATTTGTGTAGGAGTATTGCCGTCCCCCTAGATTTCCCCTCCGGGTTATTGCTGTAGAAGCCTTGGGTGTATATATGGTTGCAGAGTTTCGGGGCGGCGTTGGTTTTAAAGTGGGTTTCTTGGAGGTAGACCACATGGGCTCTGGTTTTCCGACAGAGGCGTAGAGCATGTGACCTCTTTTCGGGGGAGTTTAAGCCCTTTGCGTTTAGGGATAAGAAGGTGAGTGGGGCCGGTGCGTATTTGGGTGCGGGTGTCGCCATAATGTCAAGTCCCACGGGTGTCTAAGTCGCCCCGGTCAGTGAGGGCGGGTGATGGCCTAGGTAGGTAGAGCCCGGTCCGGGGGACGCAGGGCAGAGCCGGGGAGCGGATATCTCCGAGAAGTGGAGCAGAGGCACCGGTGTCAGGGGGGTAGAGATCCCCCGGCCCGGAGACCGGAGTGGGGGATGGCCCCCCTATACAGTAGACACCGACCTCACGAGGAGTGGAAGGCGCCTTGTCAACTCGCCAACAGCGGCGGTTGTGTATCAAAACAAACACCAACGGGTGTAACTTAAACCTGTGAAAACTGCTGTCGCGCCCCCGGGGCGAGTTTCCCAGGGTATGGCCGGGTTCCGGCTGTAACTGTAACCTGTTGTGTGTCTGCAGGGACTCGCCCCCGGGTCCCGACGTTGTCCTATCTGAAGGGAAGATGCACTAGCCTATCCAGGGTGTGACCTCCTTTCTACAGTGCGGGTGGTTAGGATATTGGTGGATCCCCCTCCCCCAACCCATTCCCCCTATGAGCATCAGCGTAGTCCCGTGGTGCCATTCCTCCGTCCCTGGAAGTGGTATGGGAAGCCTGTGTCCCCCCGGAGGGTATCCCGGTTAACGGACCCCCTTGTGGGTTCCCCCTTCTGTGTGGTGGTGGGTTGCATCGCTCTGGTTGCAGCAGGTCTCTGGGTTGTGTACGCGGATGCTCATACTATATTACATATAGAGCTGTACCCTGGTGTAGCGAGGTCTGGCACCTATCCCAATGTTGCATGCGAACCCCTATACCCTGGGGGCTTGCACGTGCGCCGAACCTGAGGTATAAGTAGTAGCCAGGTGTGGGACATGCAGGGGCATATGTTGTGTTGTACCCAGTCCCATTGTGCTAGTAGCGTGTACGGGTGTGTACGCAGTGTGGCATGTGCACCAAGGAGTACCGTTAGCCTGCCTGGCAGGTCTAAACATATATACACATTCACATATATACACAATATATACACATTGGTTCATGTAGTGCAGTAGACAAGTCTAACAGTAGCAGGCGCGAACACCATATTGTACAGATATAAAGCAATGCAGGGTACTAGGGGGGCATGTCAAAAAGGGAGCCCCACAAGTAGGGGGACCTGCGAACAGCTCCTAGGAAAAAACATCTCATGTGCTATACAATGCAATGGGCAATTTGAGCATGCGCGAGCGTGCATATGGGGCTATACACCAGCCGGCATGTTTACAGCGGTCAATGTAATGCAGTAGACAATTGTGGCGGGTGTGGGCGTTTGTGCCGTGGTGCCTGCACTGCGGGAGCCGTTTTAGTGATGGCGGGCGCAGAAACAGTGGTGTGCAGCGTGGGGGGGGTAGTTGTGACCTGTGCGTGCGGGTGATATGCAGCGCCGTGGATAGTTATAGCGTGCGCTGGCACATAAGCGGTGGGCAGTTGCAGCATGCGTGGGCGCGTGTGCCACAGGGACATAGGGCAGTAGGTGCACCCAGCGGGCCAGTGTCAACCTTGGCGGACATTGTCAGGTACCACGGTCCCCTGGGCCCTATCCACCGCCACACCTAACGCCATCGGGGTAGACAGGGCCCTCGTGTCCATGGTGGCGCTTCTGTGCGGCCTGGCTGTAGGTGAGGTGTGGCTCAGCAACTGTCCGCCTGGCATAAGGATCAGTTCTGTGGGGCGGAGAGACAGGGTGCCAATGTGGGGTGTCCAAGTGGTAGGTTGGCTAAGTTCGTATCTGGGGACAGTGTCTATGTCCTGGAACGGGGCTATTAGTGCCCTGGAGGGGGTCAGGCTGGTGTTGGGCGCATTGTGGGGGGGAAAGTCATGCCCTCTAACGGGCGGTACCTGTAGGCCTAGTGGCCTCCTGGCGTCCCCCTCTAGTGCGTTGCGGCAGCGCCGGTCTCGGGTAGGGGTTTCTTGCGGTGGTATAGATGTCCAATGGGTCAGGCCATCTCATGTTGATGGCAGGCAGTTGGAGCTCCGTGCCCAGTGCTATGTAGTCGCTGTGTGTGCGGACCAGGAACGGACCTCTCGGCGTGTGGACGAGCAGTCCCGTGGGCATCTGCCATCTGTACCGGATCTGTTGGGCCACCAGTACCCTCGTGAGTGGTTTCAGAGCGCGTCGGTAGGTCAGGGTAGCCGGTGATAAATCTGGAAAGAGTTGCAGGTCTTGGTTCCGGTAGGTGAGCGATTGCCGGCCTCGTGCTTGTTTAAGGATAGTCTCCTTTAAGGCAAAATTCGCCAGGCAGCATATGACATCCCTGGGTGGGCTATCTGGCGTGCCCTTAGGACGGAGGGCTCTATGAGCTCTTACAAATTCTATGGGTGTCAGGCGGTCGCGGCCCAGGATCCCATTTAATATTTCCAGGAGGATTTCTTGTAGCTGCTGGGGGGAGTCCTCAGTTTCAGGGAGGCCGCGCAGTCTCAAGTTATTGCGTCGCCCCCTGTTGTCCAGATCCTCAATATGTAGGGCCATGCCACGTACCTGTTCTGAGGTGGTGTCTGCAGCCTCTGCTAGTGTATTCTGTGTTTCCCTCAGGCTGTCACAGGCTGCCTCTATGTGGCTCACGCGGTCTGACAGGCCCTGCATGTCAGCTCTCAGTGCCTGGATGTCCTGCCGGATTGTAGCTCCCATTTCTGAGGTGGCCGAGCGGAGATCTTCTTTGGTGGGCAGTGCTCTCAGGAGGTCTAACCACGGGGGCCGTTCTGTGCCGCCCGTGAGCATGTCTGATGCCGGTGATGACGGCGCGGACTCCTCCGACGCCATTGATCCGTCTGCGCCATGCGGCTGTGTCGCGAGGTCTGCAGGGGTCACCAGGAACTGGCGCAGGGACGAGGTAAGCTGTCCCTTTTTGGGCTCTGGGGTCTTCCCGGTCTGTGGGGTCCTATTTGGTCTCCCCATGTCGGCAGTGTAGCGGGTAGGTTGTGGTTTTGGCGTCGGGACCCGGGCGGCGGGAAAGTTTAAGCGGCCATGTTCTTCGGCTGCCAACTCCTTGATCTATTTTGTTTATTTTGGTATTGACCATGGCTTTGTTCTTGACTCTGAATTTATCTTTAACCCTTTCCTATCTTGTTTGCCCGTGTGACTGATTACCATCTACCTGACTCTGGCTTGTTTTCATAGTCTCTCTGTTACCATGACCTCGTCTCGTTTCTGATTACGCTGTATCTCTGTCTGACGTTTAGTCTGGCCATTCTAAGTCCAGATAATAAGTTCTATCCTAGTCTTGTCCCTTGCTATCCTAAACTCTGCGTGTTGGGGTATTACATCATGACATTATGACATTATGATCGGACCATGGGCCCTGCAGGTTTAGGACAGCAAATGGCCTCCTATGAGGCAAGATTTTAAGAACAGGATCACCGTATGGACCAGATTGCCCAGGCCCATCAGACACTTTTGTCCAGAAATGCTTATTTGGCCCCTGAGACACTGGTATGCGTACCATCTCAACCCGTACCTCCCATTCCAGAGGCATCTATCCTGACTAGAGATGTCCCGAATAGTTCCTGGCGAACATAGCTTGGTTCGCCACGGACGGCGAACATATGCGATGTTCGGTCCGCCCCCTATTCGTCATCATTGAGTAAACTTTGACCCTGTACCTCACAGTCAGCAGACACATTCCAGCCAATCAGCAGCAGACCCTCCCTCCCAGACCCTCCCACCTCCTAGACAGCATCCATTTTAGATTCATTCGGAAGCTGCATTCTTTTTTTATTAATTTTTTTATTTTATTTTTTAGACAGAAGTGTGTTTATATTTGAGCATGCTAGGCCGTACGTGCGTATATCATGACTAGTTACACTGAGGGAATGAGTATATAGCAGTACATTGTTGTGAAATATGGCTGTCATGTTTAGGGTGTAGCTTGCACGTTATCAACTGTGTGTTTATATCAGCAGCTCCACCACTAGTTATAAATCAAGTGTGAGTCGCCCCATGAGATGAGACTAGTGAATAACATAATACATGAACGGTTAAGGTAAAGGCATGTAAGGAACTACGACAATAAACTCTTTAGGAGGTGAAATAATGACATGTTTAAATGCTTGCTACTTTACGATTAGTTAATGTGCAGAGAGCAGTTCATGTGATCAAAGGCATGGTGTGGAGGATCGGCTATAGTGGGACATGCTTGGCAGGCTGCTGTTTACTGCTTGTGCTCATCCGATCCCTTCTGGGCGCCAGGTGCAGACCCTGGGAGTCCCTGATACCTGGAACAACAAAGGCAAGTCTCTGGCTGAGTGCCAGGTTCGCGGCTTGAGGTGGTGGAAGCTTGTTTTGTCGGGTGGTCGGATCTGTCCCGGTGGTGCTTCACGTCCGGTGCGGGATTGTGGTGGCTTAAGGTGGAGGCGAGTGCTTGACGTGGGGCAGGCTCTGCATTTCTGTTTGTGCCTCCGGTCCCGTCTTCGACGCCTTTTGCGTTGGTGGATTTTAATGGGGACTGCTTCGCTTAGCTGTGGTGGAGCTTGTTGGGGCTGTGGTGGAGCTTGTTGGGGCTTCCTACTTGTTATTTGCTTCCAAAATTGATTAAAGAGTCTGTCCAGCTTAGACTCCATATCCTGCCATGCTTTGCTGGTACCAGGAGGACACACGGCTGCCTCCATATTGGGAGAGTCGCAGATGAGTATGTCAACCTGGGCGGCTGTGCACTGTGCGTCCATTAGCTCCAGACAGCCTCTCAGGGGTGGACCGGGATAACCCCCACCGGTCCGAGGGGAGTGGGGGGGGGTGGGGGGGTAATGGAGCTCCTGCCGGGAAGTAGCTGCTCCTGGGCATCCCAGGATCGGGAGATCGGCCGCCTCTCCCGCCCGGTGAGCACCAGGCCACACTTGCCACGCGGAGGTAAGTAAGACTCTGTCGAGTTGCTGACCGCTATTAAGCATGTCGGGTCGGTCAGGTATGAGCAACATTGCTGGGTCATCCCCTTCTGGGGTGAAATTCGCTTGTTGATAGCTGCTTAAAGTGAGATATTGAGGGAGCTCACACGAAGTGCGTCTTTCCTCCATGACAGCTAGGTCCCGCCCCCCGGAAGCTGCATTCTTTGTGAGAGGAGGGACAATGTAGCTGCTGCTGATTTAATAGGGAAATCGATAGCTAGGCTAGTGTATTCAGTGTCCACTACAGTCCTGAAGGACTCATCTGATCTCCGCTGTAAGGATAGCACCCCAAAAAGCCCTTTTTAAGGGCTAGAACATCAGTCTGCTTTTTTTTTTCTTTTTCTATTTTTTATTGTGGCCAGAAAGAGTCCCTATGGGTTTTAAAATTTGCCTGCCAATTGAAGTCTATGGCGGTTCGCCCGGTTTGCCCGTTCGCGAACATTTGCGGAAGTTCGCGTTCGCCGTTCGCGAACGGAAAATTTTATGTTCGCTACATCACTATTCACGAGTACAACACTGAGGTCTATGGAGGCTACCAAGAGACTGTACAAACCTCCAAAGACAGGGGATGGATGGAGATAGATATATAATATAAATGTATTTATTTTCCTCCGCAATCACTAGTAACAGCTCAAGGTTTTACAGGGATGGACAGCATTAAACCCTCCTGCTTATCAAGCATAGGACAAATATATGAACACAAATTTGTGTACTTACTTTGTCTTGGTAGATCTTTTGATAAAGTTAGAATGTTGGTATAATACCGAAAACCAAAACATTAACCAACATTGCCCAGTGTCAGCTGAACAGTGCAATTAAATAGTTAACAAATTACACTATTGCTGTTGCTATGCATGGGTCCTCAAACTCCGGCCCCCTAGATGTTGCTGAACTACAACTCCCATGATTCTCTGGCTATATATGTAATTCAAAGAATCATGGGAGTTGTAGTTCAGCAACAACTGGGGGGCCGGAGTTTGAGGACCCGTGTGGGGAATTTTAATTGTATTTTTTTTTTTTCTTCCTCTACATTCACAAAAAATAAATGGTTTTCAAGGCAGATGCAGAAGGAAAGACCATTAGAAAACTTTGTGACACTACATATTGATTGCACAATGTTAAATGTGCTTTAATTGCCATGGGTATTTAATATGATCCATGCTCAATTTAATTGAATATAGTTAATGATGCATTATTTCTCACCCCCCATTCCCTGTACCCTATTTTATTTATATAGATTTTTTTTTTTTCTTCTTTCTTCTCTCCAGGATATTAAAGCTCTGGGTTACCAGCGGTTGCAGGTACTCAAGCATATTGAGAAGGTTGGTAACGATTTGGGTAGGTTAGTCTAGTATTGTGCTTACTTTGCAATGTAATCAGAATATGCTTAGATGCACTTGTAATGAAAAAACTGTATATTATGGTTTTTAAAATGCCTTCGACATGGTGAGTTTAAAACTTGTTTTACGGGCATACCTTGACTGGGCTTTATACCCAGGAGAGCCCTTGTTTATATCAAACACTTTGACACCAACCTGGGAGACTACTCCCAAACACTAGTTGCACCATAACCCCTTCAACAAGCTTTACTGGTTATCCTAATTTGAGTGTTCTGCTCCTTAGGGCACAGTATTTGCAAGAATGTTTTCTGTTCCTTCCTCCATGCAAAATTTGCTAAGGGTTACATTTAGGGATGTTTGAAGAATTCTTCCAGGAATAAAACAGAAATGGGATAAATTCCTGTCTCTTCTCCTAAATTGCCAATGTATTAGATGCACAGATTATCAATTCATCCTACTTTAAACCAAGCATTTAAAACCCAGCCCACCAGATGTGGAGAAGAAAACCAGATTTTGCCATCCCTGATCGTGACCACTTACTCTGACATGTTTTTAGGTCATTGCTTGCTTAACAAAGCTAAATATTGGGGTTTTATGCACCAGGGAAGCGATTTCATTTTAATTTTAAACTACTGAAGATAGTGTCATTTTTCTATATCTTACTATTTTTTTTATTTTAAGTATGTTGATAAACCTCATAAAATTAGGGGGTACTTTTTTTTTTTTTTTAATTAAATATACGGTAAGTCAATGTTGCTTACTTTCCCTTTTTATATTGAAGTTATTCCTAATGCTGCTAGAGGTAGAAGAGATGGAGAGGAAAGTGCCACATCTCTCTGACGAACAACACGTTCGCTTCCAGCAGAAACAGAACTACAAAGTAGAAAGACTGTACGATGCCCTCAAGATCGCAACATGCAATCCTGACGAGTGAGTGAACTGTAATTGGTGCATGAGCTGTAATTATCCTAAAGGATAAAACTACTTTATGCCCCTGGATGCTTGATTTATTTATTTTTTCTTCACATCTCTCTCTTCTCTCCCCTCTGCATTTAAAACTACCATCATCCCTCTATATACTATATATTGCAATAGATCACCTCTAGGATCTTTACATTAACAATCAATGTACTGGTGTAAAGTTAATCACGATCCCTTACAGGTCCCTTTAAAGCCTGAATCCTTTCAGTTCTGATCCAGAGAGTAGACATATTAAAGGGACATGCATCACTTGACGACTAACTTTATTTCTTTATTTTTATCAGCAAGCAAACGCTCTTAAACTCTTTTTTATAAACTTGTTCAGATTGCATTGCTGGGCACAGCTCCTTTTTGCCTTTAAATTTGAGACGCACTTTAATTTCTCACTTGAGTGAGCAACCCTGATAATGTGGAGAGTGCTATTCCTATATAATGTCTGTGTGTTTGTTTAAATGAACGCTTTACTTTGCAGTGAAACAGAAAATGCGTTCTTGCAGCTGTTACAAGTTGGCAAAGGCAAGAAACTAATTGCGAGACTCCTTCCTTTTCTGCACAGTGAGCAGGCAGCACAGATACTTCTCATAGTTGTCCAACATTTGTCTTTCCTTATTAAGAATGATGTCACTGAAAAGGTAACCCACTAGCCGTAGGCTTCTATATGACTGGTGCAATAGTGCAAATCTGTGAATAATGACTTTCTTCTTATAGTCTCTACCAGTTCTCTATGAACCTCTGACTGTTGTAATAAATGGGCTTGCATTCTCTGAACTCATTGGAATCATTCAAGAACTCACCCAGTTTTATCCAGATTCTAAAGATTTGCCACTAACTATGGCATTCCAGAACCAGGTATGCATGGAAATATTTAATAGGTGTGCCATTTATAAGAACACTCTCTAGTTGCGATGTTTTTAACATTGGCATGTTAAAATCTTTAAGCTGGTTGTGATACTGTTATCATTTTGCTGTTCAATCATGATGTGTGATTTCTATTCTTGACCAAATATTGCATCTGTCATGTATGTGTGCACCTTGAAATTAATGTAAATGTTTTTTTTTTTTTTAAATTAAATTTTTCCCTTCCTTCTTCAGTTTGGGATATCTCTGTTGTATTCTTTATTGAGTCAAGGAGAGAGGCTGCTGTCATCTGACACTCCGATGGAACCCTGTATTGGTGACTTTGAAAAATGGTGAGATGTTTCGCTTTCTGTTACAGTATTACCACGTAATTCGATCTATCAATATTATGAATAATGCACATGATTTCGATAATTCTAAATGATTAGATAAGTGACATTTTAAATTCATTGTAGGAGTCAGTGACCATGTAATGCGCAGTCATTAGGAGGTGTAATGAACTGTAGAGGATTGGCCTAGCAAGTGTTTTTGGGGGGCATCCACTGTGGCCCCACACCAAAACAAAAGTGTGGGACGATTTTTTATTTTATTTTTATTTTTTTGAAGTGTCAAAAAAACCTTTCTAGAGTTAATTATTGTTATACTCTGCTATATTACTGGTTCTGCTCTTATATTTCCTGTACTCTTTTCCAAATCCGTTATCTCTTCTCCTTCTCCGCTATGTACTCATTCACAGGAGAAATCTAACCATACTTTTCCTTTTAGCCCATGACCTCCGATGAATCTTTTTATAGTAGATGTCCTGTCAATATATACAGGTGATCTTTCCAGTCAATCAGCTAGCTATTTACAACTTAATAAGACCATTTTCTATAATCCCATTTTGATCTCAATGCTTTTAGTGAAACGGAACGCTTCATTCCCTACAGCCTGAGCTGCTCACCACACGCCATCATTGATGGATATTGACACATCTGTTTTAAAAAAAGCACATCTCAACACTCTGTGGTTACAAGAACACGGAGTCAAAATGGAAGCTGGAGCTAATTGCCCCCAAGCTTCAGTCTTTTTGCCATGTGTGGGTTTAATTTATTTTTCGTTGTTAATTTTTTGGCAAACACCGCAATGAATTTCTTGGAATTTAAATTAAAAATGGAATAAATCACGCTTTCCATTTTAGTTCGGACTAGTCCTGTCAATATTGAGATCTTTGCCTCCCTGTTGTCAAATTTGAGCTATAATTCTTAAAACTGACCGATATAAGCAGCATGTCTCAATACTATTCTTTCTATTTTCAGGACGGACACTGTGTTCTTGGTTGCAAAAGAACTTTCCCACGTTTCAAAGTCCTCCATGGTGGAACCACTTTTCTTACCTAGCAACTTGCTTTCGTTATTTTGCCGTTACCTGGACAAACAGACTATTCATAAACTTGAGGACAAAATGGAGTAAGTTTCCAATGCATAAACCTTCCTTCCCAAAATTTACATTGACGCCAGAGTTTTTCAATGGCAAACTTCCAGTGTTCCCAAAAAGTCAGGTAGTGTAAAGTAAACTGAAGCATACACTCTGCTGTTCTGGAGAACTGCATGCTGAGAATTGAGAGCAGGCAGGGAACATATAGATTTACACAGGGCTGGTGCAAGGAATTTTGGCTATACAGGCAAAGATGCATTTTGCCACTCTCCCCTCCTCTCACCGTGAAAAATAAAATGCGTCTTCACCTGTGTCTTGTAACCCGCAGTCCCTTTGTGTGTGTGTGTGTCTTTCTCTCCTCCAGCCCCTTTGTGTGTGTGTCTTTCTCTCCTCCAGCCCCTTTGTGTGTGTGTGTCTTTCTCTCCTCCAGCCCCTTTGTGTGTGTGTGTGTGTGTGTGTCTTTCTCTCCTCCAGCCCCTTTGTGTGTGTGTCTTTCTCTCCTCCAGCCCCTTTGTGTGTCTTTCTCTCCTCCAGCCCCTTTGTGTGTGTCTTTCTCTCCTCCAGCCCCTTTGTGTGTGTCTCTCTCTCCTCCAGCCCCTTTGTGTGTCTCTCTCTCCTCCAGCCCCTTTGTGTGTCTCTCTCTCCTCCAGCCCCTTTGTGTGTCTTTCTCTCCTCCAGCCCCTTTGTGTGTCTTTCTCTCCTCCAGCCCCTTTGTGTGTCTTTCTCTCCTCCAGCCCCTTTGTGTGTCTTTCTCTCCTCCAGCCCCTTTGTGTGTCTTTCTCTCCTCCAGCCCCTTTGTGTGTCTTTCTCTCCTCCAGCCCCTTTGTGTGTCTTTCTCTCCTCCAGCCCCTTTGTGTGTCTTTCTCTCCTCCAGCCCCTGTGTGTCTTTCTCTCCTCCAGCCCCTGTGTGTCTTTCTCTCCTCCAGCCCCTGTGTGTCTTTCTCTCCTCCAGCCCCTGTGTGTCTTTCTCTCCTCCAGCCCCTGTGTGTCTTTCTCTCCTCCAGCCCCTGTGTGTCTTTCTCTCCTCTAGCCCCTGTGTGTGTGTCTTTCTCTCCTCTAGCCCCTGTGTGTGTCTTTCTCTCCTCTAGCCCCTGTGTGTGTGTCTTTCTCTCCTCTAGCCCCTGTGTGTGTGTCTTTCTCTCCTCTAGCCCCTGTGTGTGTGTCTTTCTCTCCTCTAGCCCCTGTGTGTGTGTCTTTCTCTCCTCTAGCCCCTGTGTGTGTGTCTTTCTCTCCTCTAGCCCCTGTGTGTGTCTTTCTCTCCTCTAGCCCCTGTGTGTGTGTCTTTCTCTCCTCTAGCCCCTGTGTGTGTATTTCTCTCCTCTAGCCCTTGTGTGTGTGTGTCTATCTCTCCTCTAGCCCCTGTGTGTGTGTCT